>NC_090265.1:463749391-464052516 GCF_040414725.1 Anabrus simplex | reverse complement strand
CCTCGTGAGTTTACTTGAGGAACTGTGACATGAGACGCAGATGACCCGTTTAAGAAATCTACGCAACAAGGCGGAGGAAGTCCTCAACTTTACCATGCGACACTCCAATATATGCAGACTCCCTAGCTGGGCAGTAGTCATCTTGCCAGGACAAGTCCTTCAATGGGTACTAGGTATCCTCGCCTACATTTTCAAGCGTCCCAGTATGTAATCTACCGGGCGTGTTGGCCGTGCGGTTAGGAGCACAAAGCTATCAAACAATCAATACTACTTCAATCATCAATCAATCAATACTGATCTGCATTTAGGGCTGTCGCCCAGGTGGCAGATTCCCTATCTGTTGCTTTCCTAGCCTTTTCCTAAATGATTTCAAAGAAATTGGAAATTTATTGAACATCTCCTTTGGAAAGTTATTCCAATCCCTAACTCCCCTTCCTATAAATGAATATTTGCCCCAGTTTGTCCTCTTGAATTCCAACTTTATCTTCATATTGTGATCTTTCCTACTTTTATAAACGCCATTCAAACTTATTCGTCTACTAATGTCATTCCACGCCATCTCTCCGCTGACAGCTCGGAACATACCACTTAGTCGAGCAGCTCTTCTTCTTTCTCTCAATTCTTCCCAACCCAAACATTGCAACATTTTTGTAACGCTACTCTTTTGTCGGAAATCACCCAGAACAAATCGAGCTGCTTTTCTTTGGATTTTTTCCAGTTCTTGAATCAGGTAATCCTGGTGAGGGTCCCATACACTAGAACCATACTCTAGTTTGGGTCTTACCAGAGACTTATATGCACTCTCCTTTACATCCTTACTACAACCCCTAAACACCCTCATAACCATGTTCAGAGATCTGTACCCTTTATTTACAATCCCATTTATGTGATTACCCGAATGAAGATCTTTCCGTATATTAACACCCAGATACTTACAATGATCCCCAAAAGGAACTTTCACCCCATCAACGCAGTAATTAAAACTGAGAGGACTTTTCCTATTTGTGAAACTCACAACCTGACTTTTAACCCCGTTTATCAACATACCATTGCCTGCTGTCCATCTCACAACATTTTCGAGGTCACGTTGCAGTTGCTCACAATCTTGTAACTTATTTATCACTCTATAGAGAATAACATCATCCGCAAAAAGCCTTACCTCCGATTCCACTCCTTTACTCATATCATTTATATATATAAGAAAACATAAAGGTCCAATAATACTGACTTGAGGAATTCCCCTCTTAATTTTTACAGGGTAAGATAAAGCTTCACCTACTCTAATTCTCTGAGATCTATTTTCTAGAAATATAGCAACCCATTCAGTCACGCTTTTGTCTAGTCCAATTGCACTCATTTTTGCCAGTAGTCTCCCATGATCCACCCTATCAAATGCTTTAGACAGGTCAATCGCGATACAGTTCATTTGACCTCCAGAATCCAAGATATCTGCTATATCTTGCTGGAATCCTACAAGTTGAGCTTCAGTGGAATAACCTTTCCTAAAACCGAATTACCTACTATCGAACCAGTTATTAATTTCACAAACATGTCTAATATAATCAGAAAGAATGCCTTCCCAAAGCTTACATACAATGCATGTCAAACTTACTGGCCTGTAATTTTCAGCTTTATGTCTATCACCCTTTCCCTTATACACAGGGGCTACTATAGCAACTCTCCATTCATCTGGTACAGCTCCTCCGACCAAACAATAATCAAATAAGTACCGGGTACTTCAGATATGGTACTATATCCCAACCCACTGTCTTTAGTACATCCCCAGAAATCTGATCAATTCCAGCCGCTTTTCTAGTTTTCAACTTTTGTATCTTATTGTAAATGTCATTGTTATCATATGTAAATTTTATTACTTCTTTGGCCTTAGTCTACTCTTCTATCTCGACATTATACTTGTAACCAACAATCTTTACATACTGCTGACTGAATACTTCTGCCTCTTGAAGATCCTCACATACACACTCCCCTTGTTCATTTATTATTCCTGGAATGTCCTTCTTGTAACCTGTTTCTGCCTTAAAATACCTATACATACCCTTCCATTTTTCACTAAAATTCGTATGACTGCCAGTTATGCTTGCCATCATGTTATCCTTAGCTGCCTTCTTTGCTATATTCAATTTTCTAGTATAAGTTCCTTCAATTTCTCCTTACTTCCACAGCCATTTCTAACTCTGTTTCTTTCCAGTCTGCACCTCCTTCTTAGTCTCTTTATTTCTCTATTATAATAAGGTGGGTCTTTACCATTCCTTACCACCCTTAATGGTACAAACCGGTTATCGCATTCCTCAACAATTTCTTTAAACCCATCTCAGAGTCTGTTTACATTTTTATTTACCGTTTTCCACCGATCATAGTTACTTTTTAGAAACTGCCTCATGCCTGCTTTATCAGCCATATGGTACTGCCTAACAGTCCTACTTTTAAGACCTTCCTTTCTATCACATTTATTTTTAACTACCACAAAAACAGCTTCATGATCACTAATACCATATATTACTTCAGTTTCCCTATAGAGCTCATCTGGTTTTATCAGCACGACATCCAGGATATTTTTCCCTCTGGTTGGTTCCATCACTTTCTGAATCAGCTGTCCTTCCTATATTAACTTATTTGCCATTTGTTGGTCATGCTTCCTGTCGTTCGCATTTCCTTCCCAATTGACATCTGGCAAATTCAGATCTCCTGCTACAATCACATTTCTTTCCATGTCGTTTCCCACATAGCTGACTATCCTATCAAATAATTCCGAATCCGCGTCAGTGCTACCCTTTCCCGATCTGTACACTCCAAATATATCAAGTTACTACTATCTTTAGAAATGAGCCTTACACCTAGAATTTCATGTGTCTCATCTTTAACTTTTTCGTAGCTTACAAATTCTTCTTTCACCAGAATGAACACTCACCCTCCCACCCTTCCTATCCTATCTCTACGATACACACTCCAGTGCCGTTAGAAAATTTCTGCATTCATTATATCATTTCTCAGCCATGATTCAACTCCTATTACAATATCTGGTAAAGATATCTCACATCCGGGAGATAGTGGGTTCGAACACCACTGTCGGCAGCCCTGAAGATGGTTTTCCATGGTTTCCCATTTTCACACCAGGAAAGTGCTGGGGCTGTACCTTAATTAAGGCCACGGCCGCTTCCTTCCCATTCCTAGGCCTTTCCTGTCCCATCGTTGCCATAAGACCTATCTGTGTCAGTGCGACGTAAAGCCACTAGCAAAAACGAAAGTGTGTAATCTCTCCATAGAACACTTCGGCTACTTCGAGGACTTTATTTTTTACAATTACATGTGTAGGGATGTATACTGCTTCAATCACCAGGGAAAGAGAGTTGATGAGCTAGGTTAAGTAGCTCAGATGGTAGAGCATTTGATTTAGAAGATCAGCGACAACAGTAGCTACTACTAGACTATACTAATACTACTACTAATAATAACAATAATAATTACCAGTAAAGCATCTACGAGTATCATACTTCATACCTTCACTGAAGTTACAAAAGTTTCTTTTCCAGGCTATAACTTTATTCTATTCCATTTTTATTCCATTTCAGTTTTTTGTGGTGTTTCTTTATGTAAGAGGGCGAGAGCATGTTGGCCAAAAGCTCTTAGGAGAGAGAGAGAGAGAGAGAGAGAGAGAGAGAGAGAGAGAGATTGCTACTGTTTTAATGTCGCACTGACTCAGGTTTTTGGCAACAATGGGATAGGAAAGGTCTAGAACTGTGATTCGAACCAACCATCTCCCGAATGCAAGCTCATAGCTACGTAACCGTACAGCGTAGACAGTTAGCTTGGTAATGACAGAGATGAAATCTGCCGATAGCATGTGTGGCCGCTGTGGTGTGTGTGTTTTTGTAATTAAATGAAGGTGAGATTGAGAAGGAAGGAAGGAAGGAAGGAAGGAAGGAAGGAAGGAAGGAAGGAAGGAAGACAAGCATTTAGTACCATCTCGGCATTTTCCCGCAGTTAAAATGGGAGAATGAAAAACCACTTCTAGGGTGATTTCATTGTTTCACCACATCAATTTTAAGTCTACCGGGCGAGTTGGCCTTGCGCATAGAGGCGCGCGGCTGTGAGCTTGCATTCGGGGGATAGTAGGTTCGAATCCCACTATCGGCAGCCCTGAAGATGGTTTTCCGTGGTTTCCCCTTTTCACACCAGGCAAATGCTGGGGCTGTACCTTAATTAAGGCCACGGCCGCTTCCTTCCAACTCTTAGGCCTTTCCTATCCCATCGTCGCCATAAGACCTATCTGTGTCGGTGCGACGTAAAGCCCCTAGCAAAAAAAAAAAAAAAAAAAAAAAATCTTTGAAACCCTTCTTAAAGGAGTGAGAATGTTATGAACCCAAGTCAGTCGAGCGAAAGGCAGCAAGACCATTGCGACGGACTGAATGAAAGTGAAAATTTTTTATGTTAAGAAAAAAGAAACAAAGTTATAATTAAGTATAATACTTGTTGTCCGCCTCTGTGGTGTAGTGGTTAGTGTGATTAACTGCCCCTCCAGCGGAGACCCGGGTTCGATTCCCGGCTTTGCCACGACGTTTGAAGAGTGGTATGAGGACTGGAAGGGGGTGCACTCAATTTCGGGAGATGAACTGAGTAGAGGGGTGTTCGATTCCCACCTCGGCCATCCTCGAAGTGGTTTCCCACTTCTCTTCCAGGCAAATGCCGGGCTGGTACCTAAATTAAGGCCACGGCTTCTTCCTTCCCTCTTCCTTATCTATCATTTCTGATCTTCCCATCCGCCACAAGGCCCCTGTTGAGAATAACAGGTGAGGCGGCCTGAGTGAGGTACTGGTCCTTCTCCCCAGTTATACCCCGGCCCAAAGCCACACGCTGCAGGACACTGCCCTTGAGGTGCTAGAGGTGGGATCCCTCGCTGAGTCCGAGGGAAACAGCAACCCTGGAGGGTAAACGGATTAAGAAAGAAAGAATTACCATATTTCTTTTTCAAGTAGTAGATACAAATTTATCCGCCTCTGTGGTGTAGTGGTTAGTGTGATTATCTGCCACCCCCAGAGGCCTGAGTTCGATTCCTGGCTCTGCCACGAAATTTGAAAAGTGGTACGAGGGCTGGAACGGGTCCACTCAGCCTCGGGAGGTCAACTGAGTAGAGAGGGGTTCGATTCCCTCCTCAGCCATCCTGGAAGTGGTTTTCCGTGGTTTCCCACTTCTCCTCCTGGCAAATGCCGGGATGGTACCTAACTTAAGGCCACAGCCGATTCCTTCCCTCTTCCTTGTCTATCCTTTCCAAACTTCCAATCCCCCCCCCACAAGGCCCCTGTTCAGCATAGCAGGTGAGGCCGCCTGGGCGAGGTACTGTTCATCCTCCCCAGTTGTATCCCCAGACCCAGAGTCTGAAGCTCCAGGACACTGCCTCTGAGGCGGTAGAGGTGGGATCCCTCGCTGTGTCCGAGGGAAAAACCGGCCCTGGAGGGTAAACGGATTACGAACGAACGAACGAACGAACGAACGAACGAACGAACGAAACTGAAAAGAGATGACTTCAGATCTTACAAACGAAAAATAGTCGTCATATTATTGGACTTCGCCAGTGGCCGTACCTACTGTACATCCACGTACCGATAAGCTAACAAAATAATTGCAGTGGTGTGCGTTTAAATGGGGATTTTTTTTACTCTCGCTTTCAGTAGAAAGAATATATTATGAGCTACATCAAATGAATAACAGTACTCAGCCTCCATCACTAACATACTGAAAACTGTCCATGAATCTTGCTAGCTGACGGACTTCCGAATTGTGAAATATGCTAGAACAATAGACCTACGTCATATTTGTTGCTATATCATGTTGTTTCTTGTTAACGAACAAAAGCTTTGTATTTTTCACTCACAGGGGTAACGCCTGAAGTTGACATTATATTGGAAATGACGCACTTCCTTCCTATTGTTACATTTTCTTTTATCAAGGCATTTACTTTAAAGGTATTATTTAGGGATGTCAAGTCATGTAATATAGCGCTTATGCAAATGACAGAGGTTGTATAATAACAAATGAAATTGAACCTGTTGGCTCATTACTCATACGAATGAATTTGTAACAAGAATATTAGAGAGGATATAAATATACAGTAACTGTGCACAGCTCAGAAATGTATTGGTCCCTAAATGGTGACAGCTGTCTGCATTGTGCAGTTATCGCGATAAGTGTGGGAGGTAATGAAACAGAAAGCCAAGATCTTTCTAAAACAAGAGTGTACATACAGTGATCATAGTTTTACGTGGAATCCGAACCACTTGGATGTGAATTTTCATTCCACACACAGTGGCCTAGATTCGAACCGCGGTGACCTTGGTGAGATACCAGCTTCAATGTCACTAGGCTGTCACTCATCCAGTCCTAGATCTATCTCTAATAAAAAATAATGTTATTGTGGTTTTACGTCAAACTAACTAATGTTGGGGATTTTCAGAGACGCCGAGGTACCGGAATTTTGTTCCACATGAGTTCTTTTAGGTGCCAGTACATCTACCGACTCGAGGCTGACGTATGTGAGCACCTTAAAATACTACCAGGACTGAGCCAGGATCGAACCTGCCACGGGGTTTGAAGGCCAGCGCCTCAACCATCTGAGCCACTCAGCCCAGCGCTCTATCTCTGATGGGATATGAACAAGATGAGCAGACGAGAACGAGTTGGTGAAATTTCACAAGAAAGGAGATAGATGAATAGGACACGTTGTGAGATTGACAGGCCTTTCTGGGTTAGTTTTGGCGAGAAGTGTAGGTGGTTTGAATGGTAAAGGAAATCCAAGACATGAATTTGATAAACTGATTAGAGTACCTGTAGGATGCATACGTTGTATAGAAATGAAGATGGCAGCATCAAATCGATCTATCGACTGACGACTAGATAACGTCATCGTCCTTTCTCAGTCTGGTCTTCAGCTGTGTCAAGATGAAGTGACTGAGGTGTTGGTGATGCTAGAAACGCCATTCGGAGCCAGTCTCAGTTTTGAAAAGTGTGGAAGTATCAACATGGATTCTCAATAGCTTTGGTCAGCTTCGAAACACCACCAATGGAGCTGAATCCTTCCACTGCACATTAAATTCTTTCTTCTACTGTAGCCATCCAAGTATTTTCTTATTCATATAAGCTCCTTTAAAATGCATGCATATACCAACATTCATAGCTGCTGTATGGGAATAATAAACATAAAAGTTATAAAGTTTAATGACGAATACTAGCGCATTATACACCATTAAATGACAGTGAAGAAACAACCCGCAATGATTTTGTAAAGAAGGCAACATTTCGAAGAAAAACTACATGTTTAAAACTGGAAGTATTTAAGGATAATTAACCGGTTATATGACAGTTCCCCACACTGACACTTCCACACACAGCCAAAACTACTGACACTTCCCAACAGTCCTTGGACGCGGCTACCTGATTAATGACTCAGAAATAATCTCGACTGACAGTTCCACACAAATACCCCCCAAGGCTACAGCACGACTCCCCCCACACCCAAACTACCTCCCGCCACCCCAAATAAAAAGATTAATAATATATTATTGTTAGTCTAGACTGTACTAATAATAATATGTCTATACTAATAAAGCAGCTGTGCGTGCGTGTGCGCGTCCGGCTTATCTCGAAAACGGCTACTTATAACTGCGCCCAAATTATACTTTAAAATATATACTGTTTAAACCAAATGAATATTTCATTTAACTGAGAGTTCGCCCTGACGAATTGCCGAAGCGATTCGCTCGCCTGTAACATCAAGGCTCGCCCCACTAACCTTTAAAGTTAACATGTTATTCTTTTGCAGTGAAGAAGGCGCTCGGTCTAGGTACTTCATTATCATTACTATTACAGTCTGGAAAATATAATTGATGTAGTGTAATTTCCATTGAAAAAAATAAATGCAAAGAGTCTGATTTCCATCACACTTTATCCAGGCTTTGGACTGGCAAAATAATAACAGAATTCAATTTGGTGATGTTATCATTTTGGCGTGTTTAAAATCAGCTTTTCCGTCTTCATCTTTTTTTTTGTATTTTTGGTTTTGATCCAATTTTCTAAAGAATAATAATTATTAACCTACTCCATTTTCTGTGAATTATCATTACTATTACAGTCTGGAAAATATAATTGATGTAGTGTAATTTCCATTGAAAAAAATAAATGCAAAGAGTCTGATTTCCATCACACTTTATCCAGGCTTTGGAATGGCAAAATAATAACGGAATTGATCAATTTGGTGGTGTTATCATTTTGGCGTGTTTAAAATCAGCTAATAATAATAATAATAATAATAATAATCGTATGGCCTCAGCTACCGTGTGCAGACATTTCGATTTGACGCCATCTGGCTGTCTGCTCGTCAATTTCGACGTTCCGTTTTACTCTAGGTCCGCTAGATGGCAGACAGAGTAAACCGGATCTCTCTTGGGCGTCTATGGATGAGATTTAATTAATTTTGTCGGGTAAATACCAAATGTATCACCAGAGATCTTTTACATGCCGACATCGTACGACATGGAGTGTCGAATGGAATTTTTTCCGCCCTTCAAAAATCCGACTACCTCTGCCGGGTTTGAACCCGCTATCTTGGGATCCGGAGGACGACACTCTACCACGAATTTTTCTGGATTTCCTCAATCCGTCCGTCTAGTTACACATGATTTCTTCTTTCTTTTTTCCCTTCCATGTTGAGCCTCAGAATTCAGGAATGCGCAGTTTGTCTTTTCAGCTTCCGTCTCCAACACTTCGACAACCTCTCTTAATTTGGGGTGAGGTCTCCCGACAAGATTGTTGAGTCGGTTGTTCCAGGTCTCAACAGCGTTCCTTTTCCTGTGCCGTGCCGGCTGTTCCGGAGTGGAGACCAGAAAACAGAAACGTGGATTTTGAAACTGCTGTAATTTATTCTCTGCAAGAGATATTTCCAAGGACAAATATACATGGCTGCCATTTTCACATGACAAAATGCTTATGGAGAAAAGTACGGGATCTCGGATTGTCGGTTGAGTACCGAGAGAATAGCGAAATCAGCCTTCATGTCCGTATGTGCGCAGCACTTGCGTTTTCAAAGCCTGAAGATGTGCTCAATGGGTGGGTGTAAATACACTCTAAGCTCCAGAAAGTTCCAAACTTAGTCAGTTTTTATACTACTTTGTTGAAAACTGGCTAGACAACCAAGACATTCCAGTCGAGATGTGGAATTGCCACCAAGCACCATCCACTTCCCGTACATTTATTATACATTATTGATGCGTCTACTGAATAATTTAATAATTTTCAACTATATAATATTATGTGTAGTAATACATTAAAAATGCAGTATTTCCAAGGGCACCTCCCCATACTATAAGTATAGCGCATTTTGCACGCTACCACTGTATGCCACTCTGTTTATTCTATGCTCTGTGGGATTTTTTAAATTGCCATTTGCTTTACGTCACACCGACACAGATATGTCTTATGGCGACGATGGGATAGGAAAGGCCTAGGAATTGGAAGGAAGCGGCCGTGGCCTTAATTAAGGTACAGCCCCGGCATTTGCCTGGTGTGAAAATGGGAAACTACGGAAAACCATCTTCAGGGCTGCCGACAGTGGGGCTCGAACCCACTATCTCCCGATTACTGGATACTAGCCGCACTTAAGCGACTACAGCTATCGAGCTCGGTGCTATGTGGGATTACCCCCTTGGGACAGTGACCGGTAGTGCCGGAAGTGGATGGTAGCCTTTGGGTGGGGTGGGAGGTGGGGGGAGATGTGTGTGGAATTGTCAGTCGAGATTATTTCTGAGTCATTTATCGGATAGCCGCGTCTAAGGGCTGTGGGAAGGTGTCAGTATTTTTGGCAGTGTGTGGAAGTGTCAGTGTGGGAAACTGTCTGGACACCTAATTAACCACTATGTTCAACAGATAAAGGCAACATTTCGAGAAAAACTAAAAGTGTAATATTTTATTTATTTATTTATTTATTTATTTAGCGTATGGCCCATACAATCAAGTTGAGTACAGAAATAAATTATATACATATTTACATACAAGAAAACAATGAACAAGAAAATATTTCTTACAACTGAATGTCAAGATAATTGATCCACTGTATTGCCTCTGGAGTTGCCACCAGAAAATCCACTTTGCTGCCTGTATATGCACGCGTTTCACACTCTCTGACAATGTGGCGTATGGTTTGTTGTGCAGCTCCGCAGTCACACGCGGGTGTCGGCAACTTGTTCCATTTAAACAACATGTCTCTGCATCTGCCATGGCCTGTTCTTATTCTGTTCAGAGCAAACCATGTTTTACGTGGTAGCTGGAATCCATTTGGAAGTTTGGCATTCGAGAACATACTGTGCAGGTGGATCTCCGTTGCTGATTCCCACCGTCTTTTCCACACTGTACTTGGATTGTAGCCTCTAGCAACCATGCCTAAGGCGTTACGTAAAGTTGGATGGCGTGAACGTAATCTGTTTTGGTTTATAGTTCGTAGATTTTTATGTACGGGTAGATTGGGGTTCCTTAGGATTTTATTAAATTCCTTGATGAGAGCGGTGGGTCTGCGTAAATCGGCATTATTCCAGATAAAAGCGGAAGCCAATGATTTAGCGTAGATCGAATTGTGTCGGTTATTATGTGCATAGTGGAATTCAATTATCAATAAGTCTTGTGTGATGACTGTTCATCCATACTGGAGCACAGTACTCAGCACTTGAATACACCAAACCTAAAGCTGAAGACCGTAAAACGCTTGCCGAAGAACCCCAGGTAGTTCCACAAAGCTTATGAATTATGTTGTTACGTGTTTTCAGTTTCTGTACGGGGTTCAGAAGATGTTGCTTGTAGGTTCGTGTTCGATCCAAAGTTACTCAAAGATATGTTTGGGTTCCAGTTATGGTGAAGTATCCTGCCGCAGAAACTCATGTTCAATTTAGTATTTGCTAAGTGATTGTTTACTGGAAACAAGACACCTCCGTTTTATTGGTGCTGGGTTTGAGTCTCCAATTCCTGAAGTAAGTTTCCAAAATGGACAAATCCCTTGTTAACATCTCTTCAGTTTTCTCCAGTTCTTTGTGTTTCACTGCCAATGCTATATCATCAGCGTAGCAGAATTTCCGTGATGTAACTTCAGGAAGATCAGATATATATATAAGCTGAACAGAAGTGGCGATAGAACTGAACCTTGAGGCAAACCACTTTTTAGCTTCCTCTCCTTGCTCACATTGTTCCCGGTGATAACCTGAAGCCTCCCACTCAGCATATTGTTAATAAGTCTTGCTATCTTTCTGCATGGTATGACCCGGAGAAGTTTATGGACCATACCTTCCCTCCACACGGTATCAAATACAGCAGTGGAATCAACAAAAGCAACAGATGTTTTCAATTTTCTTTGGAACCCCATTTCTATGAATATTGTAAGTGCCAAAACTTGATCACAACAGCTGCGATCTGCTCGGAAGCCTGCCAGATCCATAGAAATGTGCTGTAAAATGGCACTGCTTATTCTGTTAAATATGATTCTTTCAAAAAATTTGTAGCAACAGCTAAGGAGAACCATGGGAGCGATATTTTTCTGGCTTGTTGTCGGGTTTGCCAGGTTTTAATATTGCAATTATCTTAGCCTTTTTGAACTCCAATGGCAAGTGTTCAGTTAGTAAAATGTCTGTAAAAAAATGTTGCCAGCCATTTCTTCTCATTTTGTCCCAGATTGATCAAGAACTCGGGATGAATTCCATCGAAGCCAGGAGCTTTAAATGGTTTTAGATCTTTCAGTGCTGTATCAATCTCGGACACTGTGAAGGGATTTGCATATTCTGAAGACTGAGATGCTGTTGACTTCAAGACTTGAAGTTGTCGTCTAATATATTTAGTGTGTTTCTTGTCACCTTGAACTCGTTACGTTGCAATGATGTGAGAGGCAATTTGATCTGATGTAACTTCAGCCTGTTCTCTGCATACTGACGGGCTTCCTCCAAATTTTCGGAGAAGACTCCAAGCTTCTCTACTAGAGCGAGTAGAAATATATCCTCTCAACTGTTTCTATCCACTTATGCCTTCGAGATGAGCCCAGACTGGACAGAAGCTCGGTTGCTGTGTTAGGATCTCCACATCGTTGAAAGTCTTTATATAGTGCTTCACTTTCTTCATTACATCCAGCGATATATTCTTTGCGGTAACCTCTTGGAATTAACTTCTTATCTGTTCCTATAACTGCACCAGCAAAACGCCAATAGTTGTTAGATTTAGGAGGAATCTATCGGATGCAAATATCAAGTTCTGCTGTGAAATTGGTCCAGTCAGCTTTACGTAAATTCCAACGAGAATGTGGTGTTGATTTATTTACAGGGATTGTGATACCAATTTCAATTAGGATGGGCTTATATTGGCTATGTGAACATTCACCAATCACTTTTCTCGTGATGTTTTCAGGAAAAACCACTTTCATTAGAGCTTACAAGACAGAGGTCTGGATTTGTATCTTTGTACCATGCAGCTGATCTAAACGTGCCCTTGTCTTTAGCATAAAAAATTAAAAAGAGGCCATTTTCCTCTGCCCATTTCACGAGCATTCTACCATTTTCATAATTTTTGGAATACATCCAGAGTCTATGGTGACTGTTAAAATCCCCAACATAAACTGAAGAATGCTTTGCAATATGTAAGACATGTTCAGGCCAGGGAATATTGGGTGGTTTATAGACATTTGTTATAGTAATGTCATGTAACTGTGTGACAACTGTATGTATGTTTCCATCCGTATTTTCAGTGAGGGTTCATTTATGTTGTTACGAATGTAGGTGGCTATTCCATATACATCGTGATATGTCACTCCAAGAGCAGTATAACCAGGGATACGACCTCTGCTTCGAAACTGATCTGCATTAGAAATATGCGTTTCCTGAATGGTAATAATATCAATATTGTTGTCCAATAAAAGTTAATATGGATAGTCACACTTTCGACATTTACGTGGAGGAGTCGAATGATTGATCCAATGTTTCTTGTTAGGGAGCCCTTAAAAGAGCTCTTGTGACGCGGTTTGATATGTAATTGTATGTAATTGCCAGGAAATCGCAGTTATAGACTGTCTGCCAAATATATTGTTGCTCGCTTAGCACCACCCAGGGGTAACGTGTAGGGTATCTTGAGGTTAAACCTACGGACGTGAGCAACATCAACCCCCAAGACAGAAATGAATAATAATTCAGCAATGTTTTCTGCAGGAATCATACGTATGACATTTTAAAATTTACAATATTGTTTCTTTTAAAAATTATATGTTACACATTAGAATCAAGTATCAGTAATGTGTACATTTAAATTTAAATTGCCGGACTGAGTGGTTCAGACGTCTGAGGCGCTGGCCTTCTGACTCTGACTTGGCAGGTTCGATCCTAGCTCAGTCCGGTGGTATTTGAAGGTGCTCAAATACGACAGTCGTTTGTCGGTAGATTTACTGGCACGTAAAATAACTCCTGCGGGACTAAATTCCGGCACCTCGGCGTCTTCGAAAATAGCAAAAGTAGTTAGTGGGACGTAAAGCAATTGAAATTATTATTATTATTATTATTATTATTATTATTATTATTATTATTATTAATACGGGGTTACCCGTGGAACGCAGAGGTGAAAGAAGGTGCCGGGGTGAATGGGTCTAACTACAATGTCAAGGAAAGAATTTTAAAAACTTAACTGAAGGTTATATTTTGAAAAAAAACAACAAAATTAACAACTTTAGTGATATAACAATGACATAGCAATTTAGAAACAAGACTTAGAAAAATCCAAGATATCAAAACTTTAACACACTTGGGCTACAAGCCCCTGGTTTTACAATTTTTCTTTTTGAGCTTCCAGCTCAAACTTTACAGAGGAGCAAGAATTCACAAAAGGGCAGAAATTCCCTAATACCTGGAGCACTTGCTCCCAAAATGGCAATGTTAAGCCTCCCAGAGGCACTTTTACAACACATGAAAAAGAGCTGCGTGCTCTCAGCTTTTCAAGCTTATTCAAGCAATATTAGAAAATTACCATCACTCGCCACCAAGGCACAACTTACGAAATTTAAAACAGGGGTACCTAGTACCCAACCTATTGGGCCGTTGTGGAAAAGAACAGGTAAATAAAATGGCCCGAAACACAAATTGAATGGAGGCGAGTACTTGCATTCCTAAATATCCATTCTTAAAACCTAAGGGGCACTAGGCCAATGAAACAGGGTCTATTCCCAAACTATGGAGGTGACTTGTATAAGAATAAATAAGACTTTACGGGAAGAAAACCAATTACAAAACGTAGTCACCTCAAACCAATATGAAGGGGAACTCGAGAGGGTACATCACTCTCTATCCCAGATTTACAGTAAAGTCTTATGAAGTTTTAACATTAGCCGGCAGCAATTACATTTTCAGAAAGTGGGTTACATAGTTAAAGTTTTGGACCTCTCCCTCGGGTTAAACTGCGGAGCTAGCAAGATATAAAGATGTTAATTGGCCATTACCTTGCCGAAGAACTGCTGCCTGATGAAAAAGGCACCTCCCGCCTCCTGCTTCACACACACACTTAGTTAGATGACGATCAAATGGCCAAGAGACGTAAAAATCCGCAGTTTATAAACCCTCGTGGAAAGTTCGAGACCTTTCATGAATAAACCAGCCACACCCTCTCACATTATTGGTTAACATCAAAAGTGACACTCAGAATCGAGGAAGAGGCCTGTGATAGGCGGAAAATTAATGACAGAAATTCAAGATTGTCTAAATTAAAAACTGGCGGAAAGAAAAGATCAATATTGCCAACCCAAAAATGAATGAACATAATTTAGTAAAAAAATAACTTATGAATACAAAACTTCTTCAAATCAAAGTTCTTTCACTTCGCACCAGGGTGCATGATCATAGTTTATTAGCAGTGACAACTTCTTGATAAATGGTAAACAAAACACGTAGAATTTCATACAGCACATGAAACTTCAAAATAACATTCGATTTCTGCAGTGACATCTTCTGAGTAACGGTTTAACCTCCTCAGTTCGTATGTAGCATATGCTCTACATGTGGTTTTGTCTACTTACAATAAAACAAAATAATTTAAAGAAAAAAGTAATATTGGTAGGAAAGTCAACTCTGAGTCCTGATGTAGCATATATGCTACACGAATAAAACAACTTAGTGAAACACGCTAATTTTCTATGGTGAATTTTTTAAAATTATTTGAGCAAAATATAACACATCGAATGCATCAACAGGCTTGGGACTGAAGAGGTTAAGTAGGTGTAGTTTCAAGTTCACGATTTCTCCAGAAGAGGAGTTCTTTTAGGCGCAAGATTTAAATGTGCGGCTTAGAGGTACAATTATTATTATTATTATTATTATTATTATTATTATTATTATTATTATTATTATTATTATTATTATTATTATTATTATTATTATTATTATTATTATTATTATTATTATTATTATTATTATTATTATTATTAAATTTAAATTTAAATTTCGCGGTGTCAGAGGAGAACTCTTGGTTATTTATGTGTGGCAGAGCTAACACTTTAATACTGTGACCTCGTGATGGAGATCTTATTAGAGGATCCCTTCTGCGCCAGCCAATGCTCCAAAGTTCAGCTCCATGGCTAAATGATTATTACGCCGGGCTTTGTTTCAAGCGGTCCCGGCTCCGATTCCCGGCCGGGTCGGGGATTTTAATCTTAATTGGTTAATTCGTCTGGCTTGGGAGCTGGGTGTTTGGGATGTCTTCAACCTTAGAATACATCTTAGGTAGGGTCCCATCTTCACAGATATACAGGTCGCCTATTGGTCGTCTACTAGAAAATTTCCAGGCCTCTCCGGAGACCATTCACCATTATTTATAATGATCCCAAGATTAGAATCCTTGGAGAGTCATCGCGTAAAGTCGGCTCTCACGACAGGCAGGGTATACCGTATATGTATTCTATGCCTCCACTCACTGGAGAGAACCTGTGAGACACTACGGTGCAGAATGTTGGCTTACTACGAAAGACACGCAACATGGAAACAAAGATGTTCGGATGATCAGTCAGCATGACTATACTCCGTACGGCTCTACTTCTAAATTGACGTTTTAGCAGATTTTGGCTCTGTCTGGTGGTTATGCGCTGAAGCATAGACATCCAACCAATCCCAAGCTGCCGTTCATATCGATTTATATCGGCAGAGCACGATCTCTAAACCCAGTTGCCAACTCTAATATTTACATTCGCCACGTGGTTAACCTCTCTCGCTCAGCGTGTATGGTATTCGGTACGGTTCGCGATCTTTTGCATTTTCCTTCAATATTTAGTGTGTTTCTCATATTGTTGGAGGGTTCCAGTGACACTGAGATCAGTAGAGTGTTCCCTTTGTAGGCCATAACCTCCTTTCTGTGCCAGCCATCAGCCGTTAGTGATGTATTATTTCCTCATTCTCTTTTATTGTTAATAATATATTATCTTTTAGTGCCAGATATTGTTAGAGAGTGTAGTTCTTGTGAATTTGTTTTCAATCCATATTCATTCGTTTTTCTGAGTACTGTATTACAATTTAAAAGGGCTGTTTACCGCGGTCATATTGCATCAGCTGTTCTCGCAGGCGTAGCGCGCTGGCAACAGAGGGAAGGCGATGCTCATTTGTTTTTGGAAACTTCAATTTAGAAGTAAGGCCGTGCGGAGTATAGGTTTGATCTTGTTTCCAATGTAGACGTAAATGAACAATTTGTCGCAACAGAAAATGCACAGAAGCCGGTTAGGATAGTTTGGACATCTGAGCGAGCTGGAACCAAGAGGACAAACATGGGCTACACACTGGATATCGTAGAAAAGAGATACCAAGAACGATCTAAGCCACGATGTGCAGGGACACTGCACAGCGACATGAAGACTAAAACTACACCCCGACATTGCCCAGGACAGAATCTAAGAGAGACCTTGCCACAAGGAGGAAGAAAGGCCGATTAAGAAAATTACAAGGAGGCTTAAAGCTAATGAATGAAAATAATGTATAGTGGTGCTTGTTATTTGAAGAAGTACAACTGGCCAACAATCCTCTCTTAACACTAACTAGAGGGAAGAATTGAGGAGGTCCGACCCTTCGAAGAAGGAAGGTATTGGTGCAGGAAAGAGAAGAGCCACAACAGGTAAGGACAGCCACATATAACTATAAGGTTTAGGTATCCGTGACTGCATTAACACGTCGGAAAATGGAAGGAAGGGGAGATGCTTTTTTTATTTATGCCATGTGAAACGAGGCAAACTCGTGGATATATCACAGGTCGTGAAAGCATATATCAAAGATAATATATAATAAATAAAATAATCACATACCATACATATTAAAAGAAAGCAAAGAACTGAAAACGAGTGACTGATGGAATCGATAAGAAAATGGGGACAGAAATTCTTTGGACATCTGTTTAGAATGGTCGAAAAGTGGTTGACAAATCAAGGAAGAAGGAAAGCAGACAGGCTTTACGTGGTGTCTAATGGCCCTACACGAAATAAGAAAACGATACTCTACATTATATAGGCCTACATTATAATTAGGATGGTACCAAGCACGATAGCTGCAGTCACTTAAATGCGGCCAGTATCCAGTATTCGGGAGATAGTGGGTTCGAACCCCACTGTTGACGGCCCTGAAGATGGTTTTCCGTGGTTTTCCATTTTCACACCACGGCCGCTTCCTTCCCACTCCTATTTCTTTTCTGTCCCATCGTCGCCATAAGACCTATCTGTGTCGGTGCGACATAAAGCAGCTTCATATCAATTAGGATGGTAATATTAATGTTTTTCGCTCGAGCAAATTAAATAAAAACAAAAGTATCACGATAAGGATTTAAAGATCAATTCACTGCAACGCGGTAAGCAAGAGGAGATTGATTGGGCAGGAAATATGTAAGTGAAGTTAACTTTAATCACGAGAGTAGTGGGGAGGGGCTACCTAACCGAGGCCTACTCAGATCAACCGAAAGGACGTGGATTCGACTCCTCTTTAAATAGCCAAAGGATTTAGAAAGTGTTCACTACTTCTGGTGAGGTACATGGCCTTGAGGTACACTCAGACTACTACAGAAATGAGTATCAGGTTAATTCATAGGTACAAGGACGACTAGTCATAGAACTGAACATTCTATCACTTACACGTAAACCTGTCACACCTTGATTATAATAAAACTTTGCATATCGGTAGAACTGTGAAAAGTGGTTGTTTTTAAACTTTTGCAGAGGCTCAATGGAAACTACCCCTTGCATGCACATGGTATTTGTCGAGCCAAACAGGCAATAGTTATATAATTAAAAATATGACACGCTCGTCGATTTGGCTTCGGCGACATCAGCCATCATTGCAGAGTACTTTGCAATTGTAATTATCTAATTCGTGCTTGATATACTCGACAAACATCCTGCAACACAAAGGGTAGTTTCCACCCTTAACATTGTGGGCACTGCAGAAATAAAAATAAGAACCGAATCAAATAGTTTTCATAGCTCTACCAATGCGCAAACATTCATTGAATTCAAAGAGCAATGGAAATGTAGGTCTACTTATTAGTGCTGAGTTTACGGATAATCGAATCCCTTAATTCCCACTTTAAAAAAGGCCTTCATGGCCTGTATGGACATTACTTCGTCCTTCAATTTTCTTAGTTCCAGAGTCCGGATTTTTAGTCACTGGTAAGTTAGAATGCCTTCCTTAAGCGAGTAGTAACAAGTATACACGACCCTGCATAACGGTTGTGCAATGAGATTCGCATAGACAATAGGGGTTAGGCCTATAAAAATCTAGAATTTAGGTTACTCTTCTTGTTGTATTATGGAAGAACACTTCCTCCAAATCAAATTAGTTTGCACTCTAACACATTAATGCCTAAAAATCCAATGATAACTTATCACTCTGGCATTTTAGAAACCCGTAAAAGCGATTTACTGACAAGAGACAACTAATAAAATCACTTAGAAGTTTTCAGAGTACACTTTTAGATTTCTACCTAATTTCAAATATCCATAAAACTGCCATTGCCTATTTCGATTTTGTACACATCTTTATCATCTACCTGTATTTCCGGGCTGCCTAGGACATACGACAGAACTGGGTAGGAAATTCAAAACATTCGACAGCTATTCTGAGTGTTCCTTCTCACCGAGCGATCGGTTGCGCAGTTTCAGTCATCTAGCTGTCAGCTTGCATTCAGGAGATTGTGGCTTCGAACCCGACTGTCGGCAGCCCTGGTGATGGTTTTTTGCAGTTTCACATTTTCATTCCAGGCAAATGCTGGGGCTGTACCTTAATCAAGGCTACGGTCGCCTCCTTCCCGCTCCTAGCCCTTTCCTATCCCACCATCACCGTAAGAGCTATCTATGACTGTGCGAAGTAAATAAATAAATAAATAAATAAATAAATAAATAAATAAATAAATAAATAAATAAATAAATAAATAAATAAATAAATAAATAAATAAATAAATAAATAAATAAATAAATAAATAAATAAATAAATAAAGTACAAACCTTTCCCTCTTTCACTACAGTGAAATTATGGGTTTGTATCTTACTCCAAGAATCCTGTATCGACGTCAAACCTTAGAACAAATTTTAACGGAACGGAGAGTACAGTAAAATAAACACATGTCCTTGTATTCCCCGAAGTGATACAGTATTCTTTTCAGGCACACTCCCAGTGGTAGTGAGCTGCATGCACCTCTTCTGTT
Source organism: Anabrus simplex (assembly GCF_040414725.1). Taxonomy (NCBI): domain Eukaryota; kingdom Metazoa; phylum Arthropoda; class Insecta; order Orthoptera; family Tettigoniidae; genus Anabrus; species Anabrus simplex. The sequence continues at coordinate 464,032,779 of NC_090265.1, read as the reverse complement.
TAAATACATACAAGCCTTCCTGCCAAACGGAAATCTCTGGCAGAACCGGGCATTAAACCCTGGCCTCTGATAGCAGCAAATAGCGCTCTACTTTACGGACGTGGACGGTACGGATAGTAATACCGATATACCGGATTATTATATAGGTATAGCATTCATACGAGTCCGAACATACCTTAGAATAAACAGCACCGAGCTCGATAGCTGCAGTCGCTTAAGTGCGGCCAGTATCCAGTATTCGGGAGATAGTGGTTTCGAACCCCACTGTCGGCAGCCCTGAAGATGGTTTTCCGTGGTTTCCCATTTTCACACCAGGCAAATGCTGGGGCTGTACCCTAAATTAAGGCCTCGGACGCTTCCTTCCAATTCCTAGCCCTTTCCTGTCCCATCGCCGCCACAAGACCTATCTGTGTCAGTGCGACGTAAATCAAATTGCACAAAAAAAAAAGAATAAACACCATCTTGTTTTCATATTCCTTCATTAGGATATTGCCTTTAATGCCTTCCCAATTTGATCTTATTTGTTCTTTCTCAAGGTGAGTGTCACTAAATGTTGCTCCTTTTTTGAATTATCTCCTTCCCAATACGATACCAGCATTGCTATTATAGGTTTGTAACATCTGATCCTATTCTATATACTAAGCTCCGTAGCCTATAATAACTCAGTCTAGAACGCCAAGAACAACGGCCGAGAGGATTCCGTCGATTACATGACAGTTCCCCACACTGACACTTTCACACACTACCAAAAATACTGACACTTCCCCACAGCCCTTAGACGCGGCTACCTGATTAATGATTCAGAAATAATCTCGACTGACAAATCCACACAAATACCTCCTTCCCCCCTCAAAGGCTACAGCGCGACTCCACCAACAAATTGCCTCCCGCCGCCCCAAATGAAAAAGATTAATAATAGATTAGTATTAGTCTATACTGTACAAATAATGATATATCTATACTAATAAAGCAGTTATGCGTGGTGTGTGTGTGTGTGTCCGGCTTAACTCGAAAACGGCTACTTATAACTGCGCCCAAACTATACTTTAAAATATATATTCTTTAAGCCAAATGTATATTTTATTTAACTGATGTGAACGGTGAACGAGCCCAAGCGAGTTCGCCCTGGCGAATTGGTGAAGCTATTCGCTCGTCTGTAACATCAAGGCTCGCTTCACTGACATGTTATTCTTTTGCAGTGAAGAAAGGCGCTCGGTCTGGGTACTTCATTACTAATACGGTCTCGAAAATATCATTGATGTAGTGTAATTTCATCAAAATAAATACTGTAAATGCAAAGAGTCTGATTTCCATCACACTTTATCCAGACTGTGGACTGGAAATATAATAACAGAATTGATCATTTTGGTGTTGTTATAATTTCGGCGTGTATAAAATCAGATTTTTAGCTTCGTCATTTTTGTATATTTTTGTATTTTTTTGTATTTTTAGTTTTGGTCCAATTTTCTCAACAATAATAATTATTAACCTACTCCATTTTCTGAGAATAGGCAACTGCCTTCGGAAAACTTTTCATTTCTTTGTCATTTTCGATTTCTTTCTGGATTTTCTCAATCCGTCCGTCTAGCTTGACATACTTTTCGTCTTCTTTTTTCCCCTTTCATATTAAGCTCGGCCTTCAGAAATGTGCAGTTTGTCTTTTCAGCTTCCGTCTTCAACACTTTGACAACCTCTTTTAATTTGGTGTGAGGTCTCCCGACGAGATTGTTGAGTCGGTTGTTCCAGCCCTCTACATCGTTTGTTGTCCTGTGCCGTGCTTGGTGGCAATTCCACAACTCGATTGGAATGTCTTGGTTGTCTAGCCAGTTTTCAACAAAGTAGAAAAAAAAACTGGCTAAGTTTGAAACTTTCTGGAGCTTGAGATTGTATTTCCACCCACCCATCGAGCATATATACAGGCTTTCAAAACGCAAATGCTGCGCACATACGGACATGAAGGCTGATTTCGCTATTCTCTCGGTACTCCACCGACAATCCGAGATCCTCTACTTTTCCCCATAAGCATTTAGTCATGTGAAAATGACAGCCATGTATTTTTGTTGTTGGAAATACGAGGTTTGTCCGGAAAATACGTATAAAAGTTGAATAATAACTTTATTTGACAATTATTCAGGTATTACAATATGGTCTCCTTCAAAGTACTCTCCCTGAGACAAGATGCACTTCTGCCAACGCCGTTTCCACTGTTGATAACATTGTTGAAAGTCTTCAGTTGTGATGCTGTTCAGTTGCCGTGTCGTTTCTCCCTTGATGGCTTCCACATCACCCAAGTGCCGCCCCCGAAGCACCATTTTGCATTTCGGGAACAGGAAGAAGTCACAAGGGGCTAAATCGGGTGAATAAGGCGGGTGGTCTGTCACGGTGATTGAGCTTCGGGCCAAAAACTCACGCACAACGAGCGACGTGTGAGCGGGCGCATTGTCGTGATGAAGGATCCACCTGCCCCCTTGTGCCAAATCCGGTCGAACTCGGGCCACACGAGCTCTGAGACTTGATGTTGATGCGCTGTTCCTCAATCAGAGAGAGCTCCATACCGACGGCAGGTAAAAACGGGTAACTTTCAACAAGCAGCCGCACACTGCTACTGACACGCAGAGCTCTCCGACTCGAACTGAGCGTTGAGAAGATTGGCGACAACAACAGTGCCACCTGGCAGCGCCTCCACGATACGTGATACGTCACCCCGACGGACTTATACGTATTTTCCGGACAAACCTCGTACTTCTTGCAGAGAAGAAATGACAGCAGTTTCAAAATCCACGTTTGTATTTCCTGGTCTCCACTTCGGAACAGCTTGGAGGAGGAGTCTGAACAGCCTCGTATACGTTTGCTTCTTCTTTTTTGGTAGAAGGGCGAATACGATAGGACATATTTTTGTCTCATCATTGCTACTCCCAAAATCGGCATGAGTGGTACCGTATATATTTGACTAAACTGCTTGCTAGTACTCTTGAAAATACTATCCATAAAACATGGCTAAAACACTTCAAGCTCTCTTTTCCTTTGCTGCCGCAAAAACAATTATTCTATCTTCATTTCCGTCGACAGCTAAAAGGAAAGACGAACCGTCAATCATAGTTAACGTATCGTTACCAAAGACTATATTTTCTCTGTATTCCGGCTCGTTTGCGGTGTCGATACAGTGATCTCATCATAGACTCTGTCTGTGGCATTTCGGCAACAAAGTCATAACCTGAAAATAAGCCATCTGTCTGTTAGGTCATCAGCCCAGAGGCTGGTTGGATCCTCAAATAGCATCACAAAAGGCTATGCAGTTATAGGGAAACCACAAAAACCAATGGCAGCACCAAAATGAGGCGTACTAGGGAAGATGAAGAGTGAGGTAGTTTGCCATTGCTTTCCTCACTGGCCACACAGTAGCACAACTAACCCTATGAGCAACACCTTTCATAACACTCAGACACACTGGTTGTGCTCTGAATGTCATTAATCAGCACCACCCATACCCCAGCAGCTTCCATATTGTCACAGCCATGGATGAGACTGGGACTTCAGTGGAAGCTACACTTTACTCTGGCCTGTGTCAAGAGGTGGATGCAAAAGTACTGTATCCATCAAGAAATGACAGCAGGCAGGAATAAGCCATATTTAATAAAATTCTCTCTCGGTAGAACTTCCACAAAACTTTTTTTTGCTGAAACGTTCTAAAATACCCCGAGTTATATTTTTTCACGTACACGTCAGGAAATCAGGGATAAATTGACTTTTTAAAACATTATTACATGGGTACTCAAATTGTGCGGAGTTGTATTCTGAACAAAATTATAGAAAAAGTTCGGAGATTATCTGGGAAAAAGTCAACTTTGTAGAAATATTACATTGGGTAGGCCTACTAAAATCTTGAAATTGAATACCAACCTACTATTTAAGAGTCTGCAGAGACTGCCGGCCATGTTGTATTTACTACCATAAGAACAACGCTATATAGTTGCTACCCCATTGACACCGTTATTAATGGTCCAAAATTCGTGATTGAAGCGATTTAACTCAAAACCCCCTGAACCGATTGAGCTGAAACTTTGTATGAAGGTAGATGCTAAATATACCAGATGACTAATTTCAAATTAACAGTTTTTTATTTACATGTGTGTTGTTTGAATAAGTGTACTAAATTTACTCAGTGGTACTGCTAAAACTAATGCTAAGAACACATACCTTTATCATGAAGATCACCCATGGGATCGCCGTAAATTTGACTAACGCTGGCATCTTCTTCACACGCTCTCTTCACTGCCTTTTGGACGCGCTTCGAAACCTCTAAACGGGCATCACCAGGAACACCACACTGATGCTCACTGTTTGGTCCACGTGTTAAAATGTTATCTTTGGACTGAATTGATGAATAACACTTTTTCGGATGCTTGAATACACACACCCACGTCACAACACCATTTTTCGTCATTCTTAACTTTTGGTATTTGTAACCTTCATGGTAAACGCACTCGCTTCCCTTAGTTTTCCAACCAAATTCTAACTCCGTAGTAGTCACGATGCTAACACGGCAAGAATCAAAACGGCAATGCCAGTAGACTGCGTAGATACTTGCTTCTTTATAAATGCTACCCCATTGGCTAATCCATAATACGGAATGTGATCGCATAATCCAGGAATCCAACAACAACAGGCCACTGTCCCAAGGGGGTATTCCCACAAAGCGTAGAATAACCAGAGCAGCAGTGGTTTAGTTGGACCGGAACGGGCCGGAACGCCGTTCCGGAAAACATTTTCCCGCTTTAGAATGAAGTAACATGTTTACATTCAGTAAGACAATCTTATAATCTATTCGTAGCGCTGAAACGTCATGGGTGTACCTTACGGTTTTATTTTCATAAGATACGGTCGCTTTTACACTCCTGGGCGGTTTTCTGGTTCTCTAAGGTTCGCTACACTGCTATTGGATTCGGAGAGCGGGAAGTGAGCACAACAACTTTCTTCCACTCGTTATGTTTGTGTGAATCCGAGTTTTATTTTATGTTTTGCTCAATGTATTGCTGTGAAGCAGATATTATGGAATCTCTCTGCAGTTAATGAATATCAGTAGCCCTGTAGTACCTTCCAAGTTTTCCAGTGGTTGTGAAAGTGAGTTATGAGTGTGACCATGAGTTTAATGAAGTGCCTAGGTTCAAAAAAACCGTGCTGGGGATGAAGATGAAGAATCAAAGAATACTAAAAAGATGTGTGATGGCTCGAGTAAAAGCGAAACTGAATGGAGTTCCGAGAACATTAGTTTAATTAAAGACGTGAGTATAAAGACAGAGCCTGGTTTAAATGTTGCTGAGACGTGTGATGCAGATTCAAGGGAGAATTTAGGTTATGGTTCTACACCTTCTACCATCGACTGTAAAATTCAAGGACCCAGCTACCGAAAACAAGATTTTCCAGACTGTTGGAACGAGTCTCAGTACCGTTATTTTTTGTCAGAGGACAAGTGGTTATTTGCTGAAAATAAAAATTTAGGCTGCAATATATGTAAAAAGGAAAGTAAATTACGATTAGGAGTTTCTAAAGGGGCAGGAATTACTTAAGCTAATGAAAGTATGGGTAGAATGCAAGGTTCATCCCAACGGAAATAATATTAATCAACATCAAACAAGCCTTCTGAAAAAAATATTTGAGCACAAAATATTCAGAATCTCACAAAAAAGTTGTGTTACACAAATCAGAATCTAATTTAAAAAGATACTTGAAAGTAACTTGGACTCCATGAATGTCAAACACCTAGAAACCACCGTTCGTGTATTTCGAACAGCATACTCAATTGCTAAAAGAAATAAACCCTTCGTAGACCTACAGGCTTATGTTGAACTTCAACAATTAAATGGTTTAGATATGGGACGAGTTCTTCACACAAATTTTAGTTGTGCTAATATTATTGAACACATTTCACAGGAAACGAGAAATAAAATAGCAAAATCTGTAACAGAAAATCAGAGGAGAATCAGTATTACGACTGACGAAACAACAACAGTTAGTGTAAAATCTGTTTTAGTATTATGTTTGAGATGTGCTCTTTCAGATAAATATGTTGTTTCCTTTTTCTGAGACTTGATAGAACTTGAATCAACTACAGCAGATATTATTACTCGAGAGATATTGAAGAATCTTTCTTCATACGGGATGAATGAAAACTTTCTGGCAGAACATTTAGTTGGTCTAGTATGTGATAGGGCCTCTGTAATGTTAGGTAGAAAAAATGGAGTTGGAGCACAGTTTTTAAAGTTCTTTCCAGATGCAGTAATCTGGCACTGTTTAAATCATCGCTTGGAATTGGCCGTTTCTGATACAAGAAATAAAGTTACAGGTGTTGACCATTTCCATTCGTTCTTTGACAAATTGTATTCTTTATACAGCATGTCTCCCAAAAATCAAGGGGAACAAATTTGTGCTGCTTCACTGGAACAAAGAGTTAAGAAGATTGGGAAAATATTTACAATAAGATGGGTAGCATCAAGCCAGAGAACTGTAAAAGCTGTCTGGGAAAACTATAGTGCACTAGTAAAACATTTTAGTGAGGCCAAATATGACCACCAGAGCGACTCAAAAGAAAGGGCAAAATTCCAACGTCTAGAAAATATGTTAACATGTGTAGAATTTCTAGGAAATATTGCAATTATGTATGATGCTCTTGTTGAGTTAGCTGATTTGTCATTAGAGTTGCAGAAAAGAGAGACAGGTCTGACAGAGGCTCAAAATGCAATCAAGCGCACTATAAAAGTGCTTGAATCTATGAACTTAGCTTCTGGAGAATACTACGGAACAGTTCTTAAATCAGCAGAAAACAAAAAGTTGATTCTAAAAAAGTTGTAAGAATTGACAGAAAGCAGTTTTTCAGAAGTCTTGTGAACAATTAAAATAACAGGCTTATGGAAAATGTGTCCACATCATCTCATCTTGGTTCCAGCTCCAGCCAGCAGAGACATGAGAGAATGACAAATGTTACCAGTGATTCAAAGATACTATACGAAAATAATTGGCCCTCCACTTCTACTTTGGATATCTGCTATGGTGATGAGAGTGTTGGCAACTATTGTGACTTTTTCCACATGTCAGACAAGAGGAAAGTATGTCGAGACCAAGGAAATTCCAGTGGAGATGATGCCTTTAACCAAGACTGTACAGACCATTTCCATCTCTTCAGCAGAAGCTGAAAGAGCTTTCAGTGCCATGAATGAGATCCATAAATAGGCTACTGGTTGCAAGATCAAGCGGAATTTTTTCATAAGCAGCGTTAGACTTCCTGTGCATATATTTAACCCACAACCACATGTCAATTCATGGCTACGAAAGGGGAGACTTTCAGCTGATGAAACAACTTGTCGGAAACATGAGACCGATGATTTTGACACCCAATACGAGTCCATTTGGAAATTTATGAATTAATGAGGTGAGTTCCTGTAAATATTTTGTTCCAACTAAATCACTGCAGAGCAGTATACAGTGGTGGCGTGCAAAATGCGCTATACTTATATACTTCAAAGGCTAGTATGGGGAGGAGCCCTTGGAAATTTCTCATTTTGAATGTACTACTAAATCTAAATCTAAATCTAGCCTTCGAAATCCCTTAAGGGCCATAGCCTCCTGCTAAGCAGGGCTTCGCTCGGATAAACTCGTTAGGTGAGCAGTCCTAAAGAGTGTGAAAGCCTGTTAGTGACGCATACATTTCTAACCTATACATCTTGTCAGTTCATATATATAAGCACATACAAAATTTTAATTTACATTTATACACTTAGATGAGTTCTTCAAGGGTCTTCCATTCTTCTCTGTCTCTTGCTCTTCTTGTCCACTATGCACCAGCCATTTTCTTGAACGAATCAGTCCATCGGATCCTCTGCCTTCCTACGTTTCTCTTGCCGATTCTAGGATCCCGAAATGTTAGTCTTTGTGTCCACCTCTTGTGCTCCATTCTTGCTATGTGGCCTCCCCATTTCCACTTCAATCCGTCCGCTATGTTGAGTGTGTCTCTTACACCGGTCCTTCTGCTTATCTTCTTCTTCATTCTGTCTTTCAGCGTGATGGGCATTTTTCTTTCCCTCCTGCGTAGGCCTATTTGTTGCAGCGTTTTTTTAATTTTGCTTCGAAGTTAAGACTCCAGGACTGCAGTCTTACTTAGCCTTAGGGATTTGTCCCCTAAAATGATTTTTTTCCACGCTTGACCAGTTCTTCTTTTAATCTCTTTCTCCATATTGTTGTGGAATGATATGTTCTGGCCCAGGTACGTGTAGTCCTGTACGTACTCCAATGGTTCATCGTCTATGTGTATGGGTTCTGCTGTTGCATTGGTCAACAGATTCGTTTCTCTTGGATTCATGGTTAGGCCAGTTTCCTTGCTGAGCTTGTCTAGTTCCTTTAACATCTGTTCCAAGTCCGATGCTGATTTTGCTATCAACAGGTACTACTACACATAATAATATATAGCTGAAGACTATTAAACAGACGCATCAAATAATGTATAATAAATGTATGGGAAGTGGATGATAGCATTTTCATTTTTGGTAGCTTTTTCTTTGGGGGGGGGGGGATGTGTGTGGAATTAGCAGTCGAGATTATTTCAGAGTCATTAATCAGGTAGCCGCGTTCAAGGGCTGTGGGGAAGTGTCAGTATTATTTGCAGTGTGTGTGTGTGTGTGTGTGTGTGTGTGTGTGTGTGTGTGTGTGTGTGTGTGTGTGTGTGTGTGTGTGTGTGTGTGTGTGTGTGTGTCAGTGTGGGGAACTGTCCAGACACCGATTCGTCACACTGACCATGTGTCATCTCGTAACTCGCAGACCTTCGGGCTGAGCAGCGGTTGCTTGGTAGACCAAGGCCCGTCAGAGCTATAGCACCATGTGTTTTTTGTTTTTATACTCCAATAAGGAACATATCATTATGGCGTTTTGAGAATAATCTCGGATGAAATATCGTAACGTCGGAAGACGAGATCTGCTCACATGTCGAAGGCAATTAGCAGATAACCATGTAACGGTCCACCCGCCCAGTGATAATAAATTATGCTTACTACTACTACTACTACTACTACTACTACTACTACTAAGTAATAATAATAACAATACCAATAATACAAGTTGTTTTCTGTCGCACCGACATAGATAGGTCTTATGGCGACGATGGGACAGCAAAGGGCTAGGAGTGGGAGGGAAGTATCCGTGGCTTTAATTAAGGTACAGTCCCAGCATTTGCCTGGTGTGAAATCAGAAACCTCGGAAAACCATTTTCAGGGCTGCCAACAGTGGGGTTCGAACCCACTATCTCCCAAATACTGGACATTGGCCGCACTTAAGCGACTACAGTTATCGAGCTCGGTAATAATAATAATAATAATAATAATAATAATAATAATAATAATAATAATAATAATAATAATAATAATAATAATAATAATAATAATAAAACCGAGCTACCTGTGTTCACAGACAGAACAGATGGTGTTGTAATCTTGCTTTCGGAACACGGTGGTTCAAACTGCACTGTCAGTTCTACAGATGTATCCCCCAATGGAAGCGAGAAGGTTTAGTGATATTTTCACTAGCTTTCCATCCAGGCAGTTGTGGTTTGATTCCCGATCCGTGTATGTAATATGATTGAAATAAAACCCATTCTGTATTGAATTGGTTTAACTGAAGAAAAGCCGGGAGGGGGGGGGGGGGGCGGGATGCGTTTAGGTCGAGGGAGATTCCCATGGTTATTGTACCGGGCGGTACACCTCCACGCCGCTAATTTAAAATGTGCGCCAGTTGAAACTCCTCTGTTGGAGGAGGTCTGAACTTTATTGACGGTATTAATTTTCTAGTTTCTCAGAAGATGTCACTACCTGGAAATTTTAGATTTTTTGAACTGGGTCATTTTCGACGTATTTTTGTTTTGCTTGTAGTAAGAAGTGTGAACTTTCTCTTCTAGAGGACACTACTGAAGATCAACAATAGTGCACCCTAGTGCGGAGTGAAAGAACTATTTTTTGGAGAAATTTTTATTTCAAAAGTTTGTTTCTTGTTAAATTTCTTTCTGCTATTGTTTAAGTTGGCTGTAAACCCCTCTCTTTCCCCTTGTTTTGTATTTAGCCAATCCCGAATTTCTTTTATTAATTTCTGACCAATCGGATGTATCTTCCCCCAACTTGAATATGTTGCTGTATCCTACCCAATAAAGAGTTTGTGGGAGGGTGTTCTTATTCCCCTAACGCCTCGAACTTTCCGCGAGAGTATATAAACTGCTGATTTTAGGGTCTCCGGGCCACTTCTGTTCCATCTTTTCGTGTGTAAAGTACATAGCAGGGGGCGGGAAGCGCCTCTTTCTTCGGCGGCAGTCTACAACCAGGTAATGGCCGATTAATTACTTCTTTTCTTGCTTGCTCAGCAGTTTAACTCTCGGGGCGGGTCCGAAGTTTTCCCATTATGTAACCTTCCTTAAAATGTAAAGAAACTTGTATCTATTCCGTCTTTTAAACTGCATATCGGGATAGAGAGTGCTTAACCCTCTCGAGCTCCCAATCATATTGTTTTGAGGTGAACTTATTTTTCTCAACCTATTCTTCGTTAACGTAAAGCAAATTGTTCTTTTCTAAAGTCACCTCTGTAGTATGGGATTAGCCCTTGCATTAGTGGCCTAGAGCCAGATTAGGTTTTAAAACAAGTGTATTAGGAGTGCAGATCGCCTCCTCTCAAATTGTTATTTTAGAGGTCATGTAATTACCCCTTTTCATTTAATAGACCTCAGTAGATTGGGTATGTTACCCCTGTGTCTATGTCCTGAGAGGACAACTTGAAGGTGGAGTTTGGTGTGGCCTTTGAGAGGCTTCGAGTTAAGAGCGAGTGGCTCTTTTTCGAAAATTGAGTGTTGTATGCCTCGTGGAGGTTTTTCGGTGTAATTTGGAGCAAGTGCTCCTGAGCATGAATGGGGTTTTCTGCCCCTCTGTTAATACTTATTTTGAAGTAAGGTTGGGCTGATTGCCCAAGCATTGTGAAGTCGGGGCGCGAAGCCCAAATCCTGTAAATATTGTAACTACCTTTTTTGACTTGCTACTCTGTACCTGCCATGCTTGTTATTTCTTTATTTTGAAAAGAAAATATAACCTTGTTAAATTTTAAATTAATTTTACTTTCGTAGTTTGAGACCTGTTCACCACCCCGCACCTTCTTTCACCTCTAACTACCACGGAGAACTCCGTAACAAGTGGTAGCAGAGCGTGGTTTGAATGGGTCTCATTTTAGCCCCTTTCGACGGCTAAACATTCTTTTGATCCGAACTCTAGCCATTTTCTCAGTTGCTGGAATTTTTTTTGAGTTTTTCAAAATTGTTCTGTCATCATGCCCGGCCCTCGCGATGTTCTCCATCTTAACTATTTGCGCAAGGAGGAGTTGATCTATGAATTGACTATTAGAAATGTGCAATCTGGAGGCACGGTTGCGGTAGACACAAACAAGCTTAGAGAGTCCCTTGATTTGCCCATTTCCATCCCCACCTTGGGAGAGAAAGAAATTGACGACTCTCTTTCCACGATCGTCGAGAATATTACTGGGCTAGCATCTGTAGTTAGTTTTTTTTGATGAAAATGATCCTTCTCCTAATGAAATTAAGCGTGTGCAAGCCAGGCTGTTTCATTTTTCAAATAGAGTTAACGATCTGTTGTCTCTAAAGTTGAATGACGTTCAGAAGAAGGAAGCTAGTACGCTACTTGAAAATATTTCTGAGTTATCTAGCAAGGTCACTCAATTGTTAACTGGGGAAATTCCTCCAAAAATTGATCAACCCACCACGATGAATGCAGGTTCCGAGGAAGAGCCTCCTAAGGGAGAAGTTAATAGGATAACCGTTGCTGCTCAAACTATCTCTGCCCCATTGGACAACGAGTCTGGACGCCGTGCATCGTTGAATAATATACGTTCGGAATTAACTTCCTTGCCATTGAAACCTTTACCTACTATGTCACCTGGATTTAGCAGCTTGCCTCATCCATTGGCAATGTTGCTCAGAGGTATCTCTAAGTTTTCCGTTAATACCACCAGTGACATAATTTCATTCTTAAGATTTTTAGTTGAATTTCAGGACCATGCCCTTGTGTTTTCTCTTTCTCCATGCCAAATTTTGCAAATCATCTATCCTTATGCAATTGGTATTCTCTCTGACAAAATAGTAAGAGCCATAGCCGAACAGTCATCTATTGAAGATTTTCATGCACACTTGCTTGCAAATTTTATTCCCGCCCGCGCGAGGTCATCTCTGATTCAGAAGTACTATTATCGAGTACAGAGATTGGATGAAAATCTGGCTGATTTCATACAAGACATTAAGTTTTATACTAGGGTGTTTGCCCTTCATTTTCCTGAAGATCAGATTGTACAGGCTATTGTAGAAGGAATTTCACCACCCTATAGGTCATATTTGTGTTTCGCGGCGTGCCCGCAAACTTTCTCTGAACTTGAAGCGTTGGCCGTCTCAGCGGAAGGAGTGAGGTACGCCGATTCATTGCGTGTCGCGAAAGAACCCCCACCTTCCTTTAGTAATACTCGGCCTCCACCTCGCCGACCAGTCACACCCCGTAAATGTTATGCTTGCGGGTCGCCCGACCATCTGCGCAATAAGTGTCCACTGATCAAGTCGAGTGGGACAAGGAATGGGGCCGGTTCATCACAAGGCTGTTTTAAATGTGGGGCTTTCTCACATATCGCCAAAAATTGCCCAAATTCAAATAGCACCCCCTCCTGCTCAACTTGTGGTGCAAACTCCACCTATGCCAATAATAAAAAATGACGAGTGGCTTCGACTGAGTCGACTAATCCCTCTTCCCGAGGCTCAGCCCCTGGTAAACAGGTCGAAAATTCAGGGAATGTTCTATCTTCAAATTCATCTTTCGAATGCCCCAAAGAATGTCTTAGGAATGCGGCGGATACTCCCGCACCTGTTCCTTTTCTTAAGATTGAGTTAAATAACGAGCCTATAACCGCTCTATTAGATTCAGGCAGTGTTTGTTCAATTATTTCGGACCAATGGTATTCAAAATTGAAGTCTGTTTGTAAACTACCTGACTATGACTCATCTCCTGTTCAATATGTTTCGGCTAATTCATCCCCATTGGAAATCCTAGGTTCTGTAAATGCCAAAATTCGTATATTTAAATTTACATGGAAAATCAAACTATTTGTGGCTAAGCACTTGTCTTGCCCCATTATATTGGGAGCTGACTTCATTTCTTACACTGGTCTTGTGCTCGATCTCCAGAGTAGGTCGTGCACATTCAAATTTGCGTCCAATTGTAAAATTCCCTTGTTAAAGTGTAATTCTGTATCATGTTCATCTATTTCGCCTACCCAGGATGAGATGTTGTTAGACCTTAGACATCTACCTGAGGAGCAGGCTGATAGTATTCGTAAGTTGTGTCAGTCGTTTCCAGAGGTGTTCTCTGATACTCTTGGTGTTACTGACCTTATTGAATACAAAATTGAGGTCACGGATTCGATTCCTGTCCGTTTTCCACCTTATAGGCTATCTCCACCTAAAATGAAGGTTCTGAAAGAATTCATCGATCAGATGTTGAAGGACGGTATTATTAGGCCCTCTAAGTCGGCGTATTCGTCTCCTATTTTTCTAGTCCCGAAACCCCAAGGAGGCTTCAGGCCTGTCATTGATTATAGGGCTCTCAATCGGAAGGTGGTGTTGCAATCCGTGCCCCTTCCTGACCTTCATTCTTGTTTTTCATGGTTTCATAAGGCCAAATTCTTTACTATCTTGGACTTAAATCAAGCCTACAATCAAATTCCTCTAGCCGAAGAGTCTAAACATCTTACTGCGTTTGCCACGGACTGGAACTTATACGAATACAACCGCGTGCCTTTCGTGCTCCCCACGGGAGCAGCTGTACTCACTAGGCTGCTAGATAGGGTCTTCTCCGACATCAAATTCGAGTACTTGTATCACTACTTGGATGATGTCGTCGTATTTTCAGAAACTTTTGAAGAACATCTAGATCATCTGCGAGAAGTTCTCGATCGCCTTCGTAAGGCTGGGTTAACTGTCAAGTTGTCCAAGGTTGCCTTTGCTAAGCCCTCTATGTCATTCCTAGGGCATATTGTGTCACCTGATGGTGCAGCAGTCGATCATTCTAGAACACAGACCATCCGTGATTTTAAACCTCCCAAGGACATTAAAGGTAACGCCAGGTTCATTGGTATGGTGAATTTCTTCAGGAAGTTTATTCCTAACTTCGCTAATAGAGCGGCGACCTTAAACCTTCTTCGTAGGAAAGGCATCAAATTCGAGTGGGGACCTTCTCAACAAGCCGCTTTTGAAGATCTTAAATTAGCTCTCTGTAATGCCCCTGTACTTGCTATGCCTGATTTCTCAAAGAAATTCATTGTCCAAACCGACGCGTCGTCATCAGCAGTAGCTGCAGTCCTTCTTCAAGAGACTGAACTAGGGAGGCGACCCATCGCCTATGCATCTAGGACCTTGTCGGCTCAAGAAGCCAAGTATTCCATCTACGAGCTTGAAGGTTTGGCAGTCTTATTAGCCTTAGAAAAGTTCCGTCTCTATCTGGAACATATCAAATTTGACCTGGAGACAGATAATCAAGCCTTAAGCTGGGTCTTAGGTAGGCCGCGTCGTACTGGTCGTATAGCCCGTTGGGCCATCCGTATTTCTGCCTTCCAATTTGATGTTAGGCATATCCGAGGTACCGAAAATGTTGTCGCTGATGGACTCAGCCGTATGTTTTCCAACGACGTCGAGACCCATGAACCGGTCGACAGTTCATCACCTCCCGAGTCCATACTATCTGATGTTAATGCCATCTTAACTGATGCTCCCATGCTCTTTAGGGATATCGAGAAATACCAACGTGAAGATCCGACGCTGGCTCCGATAATGGAAACCCTTTCTTCTGGGGAACATGTTGTCCCTTATGTTCTGAGGAATGGTGTTCTATGTTGCCCTTCGAGGCATGATAAGATGATGAAGGTTGTCGTTCCAGCTGTTCTTGTGCCTATGATCTTCAAGTACTATCATGAGACCCCTTTAGGAGGGCATCTTGGTATCTTTAAAACTCGTGAGAAGATTCGTGAAATGTTCATCTGGAGAGGTATGGACGGTGAAATCCGTGAACTAGTAAAAGCTTGTAAATCTTGTTTGCTCAGTAAACCCACCATGTCCACCAAGGTAGGCCTTTTGAATTCGCATCAAGCGTCGCGCCCCATGGAACGCCTATATATTGATTATGTAGGACCCTTCCCCCAGTCAAAGGGAAATGCCAACAAGTTCATCTTTGTATGCGTAGATGGCTTTACTAGATTTTCCTGGTTATTTCCGACTAAGCTGGCTACCGCTCAGTCCACCATTACCTGCCTAAATTCTATTTTTGCTTCTTTTGGTCCGTGCCAATATATTGTATCTGATAATGCTAAGGCTTTTACATCTAATTTATTTCGTAAATTCTGCTTTGACCTGTCCATCTCTCATGTGACTACTTCTGCTTATTACCCTCAACCATCTCTGGCTGAACGGGTTAATCGTAATCTCAGGTCCGCGCTTATTGCCTATCATCATGAAGATCATTCCAGGTGGGACACGTCCCTGCATTGGTTAGCTTTTGCTTTCAATTCGGCGGTTCATGAATCACATAAATTTACTCCAGCCTCTTTGATGTTCAAGTTTGTTCCCAACACGCCGCTCTCTAACCTCTGGTCTCTGAGTGACATTCTACCCGAAACAATAGATCCGGATAATATTAAAGATCTTTGGAAGAAGGCTAAAGCCAATCTTAAAGTCTCTCATGAAAAGGTTAGGGAAAGATATGATCGTGGACGGAGACCCACCCATTTGAAGGTAGGTGACCAGGTGATGGTCAAGAATTTTGTTCCCGCGGGCAAGCTTGCCCCCAGATTTCATGGGCCGTGTATCATTCTAGATTTCCTTACGCCGGTTACATTATTATTAAGCAATCCAGCCACCGAGAGGATATTTAGGGTTCACCTGTCCCAGGTGAAACCGGTGTAATTTCTGTGCTAACGTGCCTCATATTATTTTGAAAGGAATATGAAGGTTATATTTTTGGGGGGGGGTTCACTTTTAAGGCATTCTGCCCGTTCTATAAGATTTTGTATTAAATGTAAGCTTTTTGTGAAACCCGCCCCGAACCATTAAACTGCCATCCTATCCTTGCCACGGCCATTACCACGCTCCCGTCTCCTGCTCCACTCTACACAGTGGCTTAACTTATGCCATGGATATTTGCACGCCGCTGGCCCCTCAACCTCTCCACAAGCCTGTGCCCTCAAAAAAAAAGATGATGGTCCAACAAATTCTGCCGCCTAGTTTTAATGTTTCAGTGCCCCCGCAGCCGCGCGGCGCCGTGCCGCGACTGGGCTAGAGGAAGGGCCCCCTCTTCCCCAGCGAGGACCACATGTGCACGGCGAGCCGGAGCTCTCCTCCCGGCCAAGGCTGATGTGCGGCGCACGACCCGCTACTTGCCCGCAGCCTGTATATGTTCACCGCGGGCGCGGCGTGCTTCAACACCACTGCTCCCCTCATAGTGCGGGCGAGCGGTATCTCAGGGTACTTGAGGGGTCCGAGTGGCCTCTTCTGGACGCAAGCTGCAACGGCCGGTCTGGCCATCCAACTTAATCAACATCAACTACATGGACAGTTACTATCAGCAATTACTATACCTGAGAATTCAACAACCATATCTGGTGGACTTAGAAAATTTTTCCTCAACTTTAAAACTAAAGTTTTCCTTCTCCATTCAACCTTCTACAAACATTAAGACAGTACTTACGATGTTACTACAAGATCCTTTTGAAACTGAATCAAACCAAATTAAGAAAATCTTATCAATGCTCCTGCAATCAATCTTCATATCCACATCATAACTTGGACCTTGTTTCAAACAGATTTCATGTGTCACCCCTGGAGGAACTTTTGGGGGGGGGGGTCTGTACCGGGCGGTACACCTCCACGCCGCTAATTTAAAATGTGCGCCAGTTGAAACTCCTCTGTTGGAGGAGGTCTGAACTTTAGACGGTATTAATTTTCTAGTTTCTCAGAAGATGTCACTACCTGGAAATTTTAGAGTTTTTGAACTGGGTCATTTTCGACGTATTTTTGTTTTGCTTGTAGTAAGAAGTGTGAACTTTCTCTTCTAGAGGACACTACTGAAGATCAACAATAGTGCACCCTAGTGCGGAGTGAAAGAACTAATTTTTGGAGAAATTTTTATTTCAAAAGTTTGTTTCTTGTTAAATTTCTTTCTGCTATTGTTTAAGTTGGCTGTATACCCCTCTCTTTCCCCTTGTTTTGTATTTAGCCAATCCCGAATTTCTTTTATTAATTTCTGACCAATCGGATGTATCTTCCCCCAACTTGAATATGTTGCTGTATCCTACCCAATAAAGAGTTTGTGGGAGGGTGTTCTTATTCCCCTAACGCCTCGAACTTTCCGCGAGAGTATATAAACTGCTGATTTTAGGGTCTCCGGGCCACTTCTGTTCCATCTTTTCGTGTGTAAAGTACATAGCAGGGGGCGGGAAGCGCCTCTTTCTTCGGCGGCAGTCTACAACCAGGTAATGGCCGATTAATTACTTCTTTTCTTGCTTGCTCAGCAGTTTAACTCTCGGGGCGGGTCCGAAGTTTTCCCATTATGTAACCTTCCTTAAAATGTAAAGAAACTTGTATCTATTCCGTCTTTTAAACTGCATATCGTGATAGAGAGTGCTTAACCCTCTCGAGCTCCCAATCATATTGTTTTGAGGTGAACTTATTTTTCTCAACCTATTCTTCGTTAACGTAAAGCAAATTGTTCTTTTCTAAAGTCACCTCTGTAGTATGGGATTAGCCCTTGCATTAGTGGCCTAGAGCCAGATTAGGTTTTAAAACAAGTGTATTAGGAGTGCAAATCGCCTCCTTTCAAATTGTTATTTTAGAGGTCATGTAATTACCCCTTTTCATTTAATAGACCTCAGTAGATTGGGTATGTTACCCCTGTGTCTATGTCCTGAGAGGACAACTTGAAGGTGGAGTTTGGTGTGGCCTTTGAGAGGCTTAGAGTTAAGAGCGAGTGGCTCTTTTTCGAAAATTGAGTGTTGCATGCCTCGTGGAGGTTTTTCGGTGTAATTTGGAGCAAGTGCTCCTGAGCATGAATGGGGTTTTCTGCCCCTCTGTTAATACTTATTTTGAAGTAAGGTTGGGCTGATTGCCCAAGCATTGTGAAGTCGGGGCGCGAAGCCCAAATCCTGTAAATATTGTAACTACCTTTTTTGACTTGCTACTCTGTACCTGCCATGCTTGTTATTTCTTTATTTTGAAAAGAAAATATAACCTTGTTGAATTTTAAATTAATTTTACTTTCGTAGTTTGAGACCTGTTCACCACCCCGCACCTTCTTTCACCTCTAACTACCACGGAGAACTCCGTAACAGTTATAATCGTGATGTATTAACTGTCACGTAAAACTGTAAACTTACTTGCATTCAGCTACTACCTTCTTAGTTCTAGTACTTTTCCATCAGGCATTTATAACCTTTGTTACGTCGATCACATGGGCACAACTTATTAGTGATAGTGCTTCATTTCCCAACGAAGAGGATTCGATCATGGCTGAGTTCACTGGAAATTGAGGGTGTTGAAGTGTGACAGCTTGTGCGATGCAAAAGAGAAATTGAAGTTATTATTATTATTATTATTATTATTATTATTATTATTATTATTATTATTATTATTATTATTACTATCATTGTACCGGGCGGTACACCTCCACGCCGCGAATTCAAATATTGCGCCAGTTGAAACTTCTCTACAGGAGAAAGCCTGAACTTTAACAAACTGTATTAACTCAGCGGTTTCTCGAAAGATGTCACTACTGTAAATTTGGTAATTTTGAAGTGTTCTGAACTGTGTCTATTTTGAGTTGTGTTTGTTTGCTCCTTATCAAGAAGTTTGGACATTCTCTAACAGATGTCCCTACCAAAACTATGGTAACACACACTGGTGCAATGGAATGAACTTTCTTGAAGAAATATTGTATTCCTAAGTTTTATTTTTACTAAATTTTGTTCTGTGGGTTGTGGGTTGGCAATATAAATCCTTTCTTTCCACCCGTTTTGAATGTAACCAATAATGAATTTACGTAATTAATTTTCCACCAATAAGGTGTTTCTTCCTCGTCTTGTGTATTAGCTTTTGCTGTTGGCCAATAAAAGTTTGTGGGCGGGTTGTTATCATTCATAAAAGGTCTCGAATGTTCCACGAGGGTATATAAACTGCTGATTTTCTTGTCTCGGTGCCACTTCAGTAACATCTTTCTTAGTGTGTGAATATGTAGCAGGGGACGGGAAGCGCCTCTTTCTTCAAGCAGCAGTTCATCTACAAGGTAATGGCCTGTTAACATCTTCATTTCTTGCTAGCTCAGCAGTTTAACTCTCGGGGAGGGTTCGAAACCTTTAGTATGTAACCTACCTTTTTAAAATGTAAATTCTTTTCTGTCTATCTATAAATTACAAATCTGTAAAGCGGGGATAGAGAGTGCTTCACCCTCTCGAACTCCCCTTCATCTTTGAAAAAGGAGGTGACTACGTTTTCATCACCGTTCTTCTCTTCTTTAATATAGTAAAGTTTTCTCATACGTGTCACCTCCCTAGCTTGGGATTAGCCCCTGTATTATCGGCCTAGCGCCACATAGGTTTTTTTTAAAAAAACTTTAGTGTAGGAGTGCAAGTAATCGCCTCCATTCAATTTTGTATTTTTTTGGGCCATTTATTTAACTCGTTTTGTTTTCCTTCCTGAGAAGGCCCAGTAGATTGGGTACGAGGTACCCCTGTACCATTATATGTGTGCCTTGAGGGCAGTTAGTGTGAAGTCTGCTTATGGCCTCCTGATAGGCTTGAACTTTGAGAGCGGGTCTGCTCTTTCCTAAATCTGATCTCTGTGTGCCTCTAGGAGGCTTAACATTGTAATTAGGAGTAAGGGCTCCTTGGCATGATGGGGTTTTCTGCCCCTTTGTTCAATTTTGTACCTTGGTAAAGTTGGGCTAATAGCTCAAGGATCGTGACGGTGGGGTTCAAAGCCCAGACCTTGTAATAATCCCCTAACACTTGTAATTTCTTTGTATCTGATTTTGGCTTGTTGTTGACTTGTTAAGTTCACAAATTCTACGTCATCATTGTTAAGTTTTGAAAATATAACCTTTGTTAAAGTTTTAAATTAACTTAAATTTTGCAGTTGAGACCTATTCCCGCCCGCACCTTCTTTCACCTCTAACTACGACGGATATCTCCGTAACAAGTGGTAGCAGAGCGTGGTTGAATGGGTCTCAAATTGCCCCTTTTGACTTGCTTTGTTTTGAACTCTAACAATTTTCTCAGTTGCTGGAATTTTTTTGTTTTCTAAAATTTTTCTGTCGACATGTCCGGCCCTTGCGACGTCCTCCATCCCGGCTATTTGCGCAAGGAAGAATTGATCTATGAATTAACAATTAGAAATGTAAAATCTGGAGGCACGGTTGCAGTAGATACCAATAAACTTGATTTGATTCCCTTGATTTGCCTATTACGACCCCAACTTTGGGAGAGACAGAGATCGATGACGCTCTCTCCACGATCACTGAAAATGTAACTGAGCTAGCGTCTGTAGTTTGTTTTTTTGAGGAGGGGAATCCATCCCCTAACCAAATTAAACGTGTGCAAGCTAGACTATTCCATTTTTATAATAGACTTAATGATTTATTGTCTCTTAAGTTGAGTGACGTTCAGGGAAAGGAGGCTAGTGCTCTTATTGAAAACATTTCTAAATTGTCCAGTAAAGTTAGCCAGTTGCTAACTGGGGTAACGACTCCCAAAACCGATCCGCCCCTAGGGGTAAACATGGTTAGCGAGGAAACCTCGTCCAAAGGGGAAGAAAATGGAACATCAGCGGTTACTCGAAAAACCACTGCCCCACTAGACACCGAGCCTGATCGTCGGCCCTCAATGCCGCCCTTCTTTTTGAATAACGCTCCGTCCGAGCCTCCGTCACCCCCTAGGCAGTTACTTACTATGTCACCTGGGTTCTGTAGTTTGCCTCATCCATTAGCCATGTTACTTAGGGGTATTTCTAAGTTTTCGGTCAACTCTACCAGTGATGTAATTTCATTTTTGGGATTTTTGGTCGAGTTCCAGGAACATGCTCTAGTGTTTTCCCTCTCTGCTTCACAAATTCTTCAAATTATATATCCGTATGCCATAGGTGTCCTCTCGGACAAAATAGTTAGGGCAATAGCTGAACAGTCATCGATTGAAGACTTTCATGCACACCTTCTCGCAAATTTCATTCCTGCTCGTGCGAGGTCATCTCTGATTCAGAAGTACTATTATCGAGTACAGAGACCGGATGAAAATCTTGCTGATTTCATACAAGACATTAAATTCTATACCAGGGTGTTTGCTCTTCATTTTCTAGAAGATCAAATTGTTGATGTTATTGTGGAAGGAATATCACCATCCTACAGGTCATATTTGTGTTTTGCGGCACGCCCGCAAACCTTTTCCGAGCTAGAAGGATTGGCTGTCTCATCGGAAGGAGTTAGATACGCCGATACCTTGCGTGTCGCGAAAGAACCCCCTCCATCCTCTAGTACTTTTCGGCCCCCTCCTCGCCGAACCTTCACTGCCCGTAAAAGTTATGCTTCTGGGTCGCCTACCATCTTCGGAATAAGTGTCCATTAATTAAATCTAGTGGGACCAGGAATGGAGCAGGGTCATCACAAGGCTGTTTTAAATGTGGCGCTTTCTCACATATCGCCAAGAACTGCCCCAATGCTAACAGCACCCCCTCCTGCTTAACTTCGGGTGCAACTTCCACCAACAACCATAAGTGACTAGTGGCTCCGGCTGAGTCGGCAGATTCATCTTTTCAAGGCTCAGCCCAGGTTAAATCCGACGAAAATTCAGAGAAAAGTCTTTTTTTTTTTGCTAGGGGTTTTACGTCGCACCGACACAGATAGGTCTTATGGCGACGATGGGATAGGAAAGGCCTAGTAGTTGGAAGGAAGCGGCCGTGGCCTTAATTAAGGAACAGCCCCAGCATTTGCCTGGAGTGAAAATGGGAAACCACGGAAAACCATCTTCAGGGCTGCCGATAGTGGGATTCGAACCTACTATCTCCCGGATGCAAGCCCACAGCCACGCGCCTCTACGCGCACGGCCAACTCGCCCGGTCAGAGAAAAGTCTGAAATGTTCTACATTATCTTTTGAATGTCCCAAAGAATGTCTTAGGATCGCGGCGGATACCCGCGCACCTGTTCCATTTCTCAAAATTGAATTGAATAATGAGCCCGTAACTGCTCTTTTAGATTCAGGCAGTGTTTGTTCAATTATTTCGGCTGAATGGTATTCCAAATTAAAATCTATTTGTAAACTTCCTGATTTTTGTTTGTCTTCGGTTCAATATGTTTCGGCCAACTCATCTCCATTAGAAATTTTAGGTTCTCTGTATGCCAAGATCCGCATTTTGAAATTCACTTGGAAAATAAAACTGTTTTTGGCTAAGCACTTGTCTTGCCACATTATATTGGGAGCTGATTTCATGTCTCACACCGGTCTAGTGCTCGACCTTCAGAGCAAGTCGCGCACTTTCAAATTTGATAGTAATTCCCAAATCCCTTTGTTAAAATGTAGTTCTGTGTCATGTTCATCTATTTCGCCTACCCAGGATGAGAGGTTGTTAGATCTTAGACATCTACCTGAGGAGCAGGCTGATAGTATTCGTAAGTTGTGTCAGTCGTTTCCAGAGGTGTTCTCTGATACTCTTGATGTTACTGACCTTATTGAATATAAGATTGAGGTTACGGATTCGATTCCAGTCCGTCTTCCGCCTTATAGGCTGTCTCCACCTAAAATGAAGGCATTGAAAGAAATCATAGATCAGATGCTAAAATATGGTATTAATCGCCCCTCTAAGTCGGCGTATTCTTCGCCTATTTTTCTAGTCCCGAAACCCCAAGGTGGCTTCAGGCCTGTGATTGATTATAGGGCTCTCAATCGGAAGGTGGTGTTACAATCTGAGCCCCTTCCAGACCTTCACTCTTGCTTTTCATGGTTTCGTACGGCTAAGTTCTTTACCATCTTAGATCTTAACCAGGCTTATAATCAGATACCGTTAGCAGAGGAATCTAAACACCTGACTGCTTTCGCCACTGATTGGAATTTGTATGAATACAACCGCGTGCCTTTCGTGTTCCCCACGGGAGCAGCTGTGCTTACGAGACTGCTAGATAGGGTCTTCTCCGACATCAAATTTGAGTACTTGTATCATTACCTGGATGATGTCGTCGTATTTTCTGAGACCTTTGAAGAACAACTTGATCATCTGAAAGAGGTCCTAAGTTGCCTTCGTAAGGCAGGGTTAACGGTGAAGTTGTCCAAGGTCGCATTCGCTAAGCCCTCCATGTCATTTCTAGGGCATATTGTGTCGCCCGATGGTGTCGCAGTAGATCATTCTAGAACACAGGCCATCCGTGATTTCAAACCTCCCAAAGACATCAAAGGTATTGCCAGGTTCATTGGTATGGTGAATTTCTTCAGGAAGTTTATTCCAAATTTCGCCAATAGAGCGGCGCCCTTGAACTTACTTCGTAGTAAAGGCGTCAAATTTGAGTGGGGACCTTCTCAACAAGCCGCTTTTGAAGATCTCAAATTAGCTCTGTGTAATGCCCCTGTTCTTGCAATGCCGGATTTCTCGAAGAAATTCATCGTCTAAACCGACGCGTCGTCGTCGGCAGTGGCTGCGGTCCTTCTTCAAGAGACCGAACTAGGGAGGCGACCCATCGCCTATGCATCTAGGACTCTTTCGGCTCAAGAAGCCAAGTATTCCATCTATGAACTTGAGGGTTTGGCTGTCTTGTTTGCGCTAGAAAAGTTCCGCCTTTATCTGGAACATGTCAAGTTCGACTTGGAGACTGATAACGAAGCCTTAAGTTGGGTCTTAGGTAGGCCGCGTCGTACTGGTCGTATAGCCCGGTGGGCCATCCGAATTTCTGCCTTCCAATTTGACGTTGGGCATATAAGAGGTACTGAGAATGTTGTGGCAGACGGACTAAGCCGTATGTTTTCTAATGAGGTAGAGACCCCTGAACAGGTTAATAGTTCTTCACCTCCCGAGTCCATACTACCTGAGGTTAATGCCATTCTAACTGATGCTCTCATGTTCTTTAGGGATCTTGAGAAATATAAACGTGAAGATCCGACGCTGGCCCCTATCATGGAAACCCTTTCTTCTGGGGAGCATGTTGTCCCTTATGTATTGAGGAATGGTGTTTTATGTTGCCCGTCGAGGCATGATCAAAAGATGAAAGTCGTAGTTCCAGCTGTTCTCGTACCAATGATCTTCAAGTACTACCATGAGACCCCACTAGGGGGGCATTTAGGCATCTTCAAAACTCGAGAGAAGATTCGTGAAATGTTCATCTGGAAGGGTATGGACGGAGAAATCCGTGAATTGGTAAAATCTTGTAAATCATGTTGGCTTAGTAAACCCACCATGTCCACTAAGCAAGGGCTTTTGTCTTCTCATCAAGCGTCACGCCCCATGGAACGACTCTATATCGACTACGTCGTACCCTTTCCCCAGTCAAAGGGGAACGCCAACAAGTTCATCCTTGTGTGTGTAGATGGCTTCACAAGATTTTCTTGGTTATTTCCGACTAAACTGGCTACCGCTCAGTCCACTATTTCTTGTTTAAATTCTATTTTTGCTTCTTTTGGTCCGTGTCAATATATTGTGTCCGATAATGCTGAAGCTTTCACATCCAATCTCTTTAGTAAATTTTGTTTTAATTTGTCCATCTCTCATGTGACTACTTCTGCTTATTATCCTCAACCATCTCTAGCTGAACGGGTCAATCATAACTTGAGGCCGGCTCTTATTGCCTATCATCATGAAGATCATTCTAGGTGGGACACGTCCCTGCATTGGTTAGCTTTTGCTTTGAATTCGGCGGTTCACGAATCTCATAAGTTTACTCCAGCTTCGTTGATGTTCAAGTTTGATCCCAATACGCCGCTTTCTAATCTTTGGTCTCTTAATGATATTCTACCCGAGACAATAGATCCAGATAATATTAGAGATCTTTGGAAGAAGGCCAAGGCCAATCTTAAAATTTCTCATGAAAAAGTTAGGGAAGGATATGATCGTGGACGGTGGCCCACCAACTTAAAGGTAGGAGACCAAGTTATGTTCAAGAATTTTGTTCCCGCGGGCAAGCTTGCCCCCAGATTTCATGGGCCGTGCATCATTTTAGATTTCCTTACCCCGGTGACGTTGTTACTAAGCAATCCAGCCACCGAGAGGATATTTAGGGTTCACCTGTCGCAGGTGAAACCTGTATAATTTCCGTGCTAACCTTGCCTTTATAACTTTGTAAGAATCCTGAAGGTTATATTTTTAGTTTCATTTTAAGGCCTTCTGCCTCTTATAGTTTTACATTTGGTTGAATCTGCTTTGTGTACATTTTGTGAAACCTTCCTTGAAGTTACTCTGCTGTCCCCTCCATATGGCCATTACCACGCTCCCGTCTCCTGCTAAATCACACCAGTGGCATTAAAATAAAAATAATGAAATAAAAGTTTCCACGCCGCTGGCCCCTCAGCCTCAACCACAAAGACTGTACCCTAAAAACATTTCTGTCCAGCACAAATTCTGCCGCCGAGATCTTACTGTTTCACTGCCCCTGCAACCGTGCGGCGCCGTACCGCCACTGCGGTGGGGTACGGGCTCACTCCACTCCAGCGAGGTCAACCTGGGTACGGCGCGCCGGAGCCCTCCTTCCGGCCAAGGCTGATGTGTGGCGCACCACCCGCAAGCTACTTGTGGACTGTAAACAAACGTCGCATCTGCGGCGTGCAGCACGACTACCCCTCTCATAGTGCGGGAGAGCGGTATCTCAGGGTACTTAAGGGGTCCGAGCGGCCTCCTCTGGACACAGGCAGCGGCGGCAGGTCTTGTCGTCAAAATTAAGCGACAGATAATGTTTTTTTCTTCAGCTACTACATGGACACTATTTCTGCTATTAATACGGCTTTGCTTCAAATGAACATTTGGTGGACTTAGAATTGTTTTTTCCTTCCAAGAATTATGTTTTTTTTTTTTAATTCAGCTACTACAACCATAGAGACCTTTCATCAAAAGCTACTACAAAGAAATTCCAAAACTGGATTTTATTTAATCCCACTTATATCAAACAACAACTGAGACCTTCGACTATTGCAAAGTTATATTTTTCTCTTCTAAATTCTTCAACTCATCAGCGAAACTTGGACTTTTTAAAAACAAATTTGTTGTTTTCTTCTGTGTCACCCCTTGGAAGAACTTTTTTTTTTGGGGGGGGGGGGAGGAGGTCTGTACCGGGCGGTACACCTCCACGCCGCGAATTCAAATATTGCGCCAGTTGAAACTTCTCTACAGGAGAAAGCCTGAACTTTAACAAACTGTATTAACTCAACGGTTTCTCGGAAGATGTCACTACTGTATATTTGGTAATTTTGAAGTGTTCTGAACTGTTTCTATTTTGAGTTGTGTTTGTTTGCTCCTTATCAAGAAGTTTGGACATTCTCTAACAGATGTCCCTACCAAAACTATGGTAACACACTCTGGTGCAATGGAATGAACTTTCTTGAAGAAATATTGTATTCATAAGTTTTATTTTTACTAAATTTTGTTCTGTGGTTTGTGGGTTGGCAATATAAATCCTTTCTTTCCACCCGTTTTGAATGTAACCAATCATGAATTTACGTAATTAATTTTCCACCAATAAGGTGTTTCTTCCTCGTCTTGTGTATTAGCTTTTGCTGTTGGCCAATAAAAGTTTGTGGGCGGGTTGTTATCATTCATGAAAGGTCTCGAATGTTCCACGAGGGTATATAAACTGCTGATTTTCTTGTCTCGGTGCCACTTCAGTAACATCTTTCTTAGTGTGTGAATATGTAGCAGGGGGCGGGAAGCGCCTCTTTCTTCAAGCAGCAGTTCATCTACAAGGTAATGGCCTGTTAACATCTTCATTTCTTGCTAGCTCAGCAGTTTAACTCACGGGGAAGGTTCGAAACCTTTAGTATGTAACCTACCTTTTTAAAATGTAAATTCTTTTCTGTCTATCTATAAATTACAAATCTGTAAAGCGGGGATAGAGAGTGCTTCACCCTCTCGAACTCCCCTTCATTTTTGAAAAAGGAGGTGACTACGTTTTCATCACCGTTCTTCTCTTCTTTAATATAGTAAAGTTTTCTCATACGTGTCACCTCCCTAGCTTGGGATTAGCCCCTGCATTATCGGCCTAGCGCCACATAGGTTTAAAAAAAACTTTAGTGTAGGAGTGCAAGTAATCGCCTCCATTCAATTTTGTATTTTGGGCCATTTATTTAACTCGTTTTGTTTTCCTTCCTGAGAAGGCCCAGTAGATTGGGTTCGAGGTACCCCTGTACCATTATATGTGTGCCTTGAGGGCAGTTAGTGTGAAGTCTGCTTATGGCCTCCTGATAGGCTTGAACTTTGAGTGCGGATCTGCTCTTTCCTAAATTTGATCTCTGTGTGCCTCTAGGAGGCTTAACATTGTAATTAGGAGCAAGGGCTCCTTGGCATGATGGGGTTTTCTGCCCCTTTGTTCAATTTTGTACCTTGGTAAAGTTGGGCTAATAGCTCAAGGATCGTGACGGTGGGGTTCGAAGCCCAGACCTTGTAATAATCCCCTAACACTTGTAATTTCTTTGTATCTGATTTTGGCTTGTTGTTGACTTGTTAAGTTCACAAATTCTACGTCATCATTGTTAAGTTTTGAAAATATAACCTTTGTTAAAGTTTTAACTTAAATTTTGTAATTGAAACCTATTCCCGCCCGCACCTTCTTTCACCTCTAACTACCACGGATATCTCCGTAACAATTATTATTATTATTATTATTATTATTATTATTATTATTATTGATACGGGATTGTCGCGGTTTACAGAGGTGTGAGAAGCGCTAGGAGTGAATGGGTGGACAAAGAATTAACTAGAACACAACTTAATACAAGTAATTTTGAAATTTTACTTCCTTTCTTTCTCCTTAATTTAAAATTGATAAATAAAAAATCTGAAAGAACAATTACAATTTGAACTCATCAGCTCCAACAACAATGGCTTAAAGTAAAAAAAATCAGGTACAAAACTTTAGGGAATTACAAATGCTAATTTACAGAGAAAAGAGCTAAATTGCTCTTGGCAGGTACCAAATTTACAAGAGCACAATTTGCTCCTATCCTCCACACAACAGGGGGGTCTGCGCTCCAACTGTATCATCATCCAGCCTCGTAGAGGCATCAGTTTCTAATCGCGCACTTCCAACCTATCGGTTGCTCTTAATTAGAGAATTTACACAAGGTAGCCCCGAGGTGGGCTTGTCCATCGTTCAACAGTTTATAACGTTCTGTCCCTCAAGGAACTTCACACCAGGCTCAATTCTACACACCACAATAGATTTACAGGGGCATTTTTGTCCATACCAAATGGCCTAACTGACGAGAAAAGGTCATAACATAATGCAAGGAGGCGAAACACCTGTACTCCTAGAAAAACTTAAAAACCTAAGTGGGATTATGGCCCAATGATACAGAAGCTAAGCATATTCTACAGCAGGGTGACAAAATGAGAAACATTAAATACCAAAAGAGGGTTAAGAATTTTAATTGTTTAGGAACTTTAGTCACCCCATACCAACTTGAATGAGAACCAACAGAGGGTAATCACTCCTTGTTCCCTTACATTACATATTTCCCAGCAGGGAATAGAACAGAGTCCTCAGACTGGCCGAAAATTCTACATTTAAACCACCAGATTTTTTTTTTTTTTTTGCAAGTTGCTTTACGTCGCACCGACACAGATAGGTCTTATGGCGACGATGGGACAGGAAAGGCCTGGGAGTGGGAAGGAAGCGGCCGTGGCCTTAATTAAGGTACAGCCCCAGCATTTGCCTGGTGTGAAAATGGGAAACCACGGAAAACCATCTTCAGGGCTGCCGACAGTGGGGTTCGAACCTACTATCTCCCGAATACTAGATACTGGCCGCACTTAAGCGGCTGCAGCTATCGAGCTCGGTGAACCACCAGATTTAGAAATTTACATGAAATAAAAGAAGTTGAAACCTTCCCCTCAAGCTATCTGCAGGAGCTATCACATGCTTATAAACATTCTGCCATTACCTTGCTTTCTGGGCCTTCTGAATGCCGCCATAGGCCTCTGCCTCCGTTAGTACACGCCGCACTCAATAAATTGGAGCAAGAAAAAGACAATACGGCCCTAAAGCGTCCAGCTTATATAGTAATTTTGAGGGCAAGATCCCAGAACTCTTTATTGATAGGCTGGGTTCCTGTACACACCCCCGATGAAATGGAAATGGCGTATGGCTTTTAGTGCCGGGATGTGTCCGAGGACTTCGGCTTGCCAGGGGCAGGTCTTTTGATTTAACGCCCTAGGCGACCTGCGCGTCGTAATGAGGATGAAATGATTATGAGGACGACATATACACTCAGTCCCCATGCCAGGGGAATTCAATTATGGTTAAAATTCCGACCCTGCCGGGAATCGAACCTGGGACCCCTGTGACCAAAAGCCAGCACGCTAACCATTTAGCCATGGAGCCGGACACACCCCCTATTATAATTGGCCAGAGAAAATATTTACAAAATTCTAATAGGTTGATTGATATTGGAGAAGGAACCAGCAGAAGTGTTTACAACTTTGATACCGGTACATAAATAAAACAATCTTCAAAAACGAAGGTTAGTCAATGGTAAAAATAAATTTTCCCTTAAGATTTAATTATCGTTGATCCCGCCCGAGGGGTCACTTGGACCGATGGTAGATACATTTAACAGTTGAAAACCAAACTATCTTTTACTACATCAGTTCAAGGTAGATTACCTAGATGGCCTTATAGAAGGCGCGCAGTTTAACTGGCCGGAGAAGGTAAACCCCCGGTACAATTATTATTATTATTATTATTATTATTATTATTATTATTATTATTCGTTTGCTGGCGGGACCTAGTGTTTACAGTGCACTATGTCTTCTGGTATGGGCTAGAACAATCTTGTTACTTTCATTGATCTGTCTCAGCTTTATCCTTGGCTTTGACAACATGAAAGTGACTGAGGTATGAGTGATGCTAGTAATGCCATTCATTCTGCAGCCAGTCCCTGCTATGAATGGTGTGAAAATATTGTTCATAGGGCCGGTTGGTGCATGCATTTCAGTGGGCTTGGCAGACTGATATGTAATAGCAACTTCTGGCTCGGTGAGGAAAGCAACGGGAAACTACCTCACTCCTCATTTCCCTAGTACGCCTCTTCAGTGATGCCTAGGCCATCTATGACAGCTGATGGCGGAGCTCTTGAGGATCCAACCAGCTTTCGGGCTGAGGACTAAACATACATATATTATTATTATTTTATGTCATTTGTTCGTATCGATATTAATGCTAGGTGAATGAAGTTTAGGGCACATTTTGCACGGATGTTCAACATAGACAGTGGTAATTAGAGGGGAACCGATAGTTTTCTGTACAACTGAATGTAATAACTAGGTCATTGTTACACGATATTACTGCATAAAACTGAACGAACCATTTTGTGGGGTTATTTATGTCTATTGCTGTGTTGTGTGCTGGGGCGACGAGTAACTCGGTAGGGGCACGGCCTCGTCTGGCAAGCAGGCAGGCGGGCGGGGATTCGAAGTTCTGACCTTCCTGCTGCCCAGCCACCAGACATGTTACGTCAGCTGTTTAGTCTCCTCGCTCCAACGCTCCTCAAAACGCCCGCGAGATACGTGTGAATCACGGCAGCTGGAATTTACAAGATTGCATAAGAATTCTGAGCTTTATCTGCGTGTTACGTCCGGTTAGAACAAACAGAATCATCCACATCTGTTAAGTTGTACGTCACAGACCTTTAAAAATGCCTTAAAGCTTGATGCAAAGGAAGTATCTCGCTGGTTAGCAACAACAGTTATACAAAGAATATGTGTACTCAATTAATACTAATACTAATCCTAATCCGGCTCTTTGGCTGAGTGATCCGCTTAGTGGCCTTCGATTCAGAGGACCCTAGATTCGATTACCGGCGGGCTGGGAGAGTTTAACTTTGGTTAATGCCCCTAGCTCGGGGCTTCGTCTCAACATACACCTTCATTTACATACAACACATTCTCGGTACAGCCTCACTCCTCATCTTGTCTAGTATGCCTCATTACCACCGGTACCGGTTGTTACGATTTCCCCGCAACCGCATAGCCTTGGGTGGTGCTATTTGAGGACCCAATCAGTCTCTGGGCTGATGACATAAGGTTAACGTGAGGAAAGGTATCCGGCCGTAGAACTGGGCTAAATCCATTTACAGTGCCGACCCCCAGGTAACTGGAAAAGGACACGTATGAGCTCGCAGACATTGACCAAGCGGATCTTTTCCTACTTCGTAAACAACAAAACTAAGGTACCCTCCCTGGTTCACCGAAGTTGGTAAAGACCTGCAAGAAATAGGTTATTTTTAAAATGCAAATGCATATTTTGAACGTTAATGCATGCACGGATATATTTTTCTATTATGTATGATCGATTATCTAAGATTTATGAACGAAATGAAAAATCTAATGAATTTTAATCAAGTGAAAGATGTATGTTACAACAAGTTGTTTTACGTCGCACTGACACAGATAGGTTTCATGGCGACGATGGGACAGGAAATGGCTAGGAGTGGGAAGGAAGCGGCCGTGGCCTTAAATAAGGTGTGAAGGTGTGCCTGGTGTGAAAATTAGAAATAACCGAAAACCATCTTCAAGGCTGCCGACAGTGGGATTCGAACCCACTATCTCCCCAATACTGGATACTAGCCGTACTTAAGCGACTGCTGCTATCGAGCTCGGTGGGATGTAAGTTAGTTAAAAGTGTGATGATAGTCATACTGCAAAGTGCGCATTTGAATGATCTGAAACTGTATATTGTGCCCTTTTCGCTTATGGGTGCAATATATAGATATCAGTTTCATACATGGGCATTATTATTCACTTCCGTAGGCGGTCAAGGGGCCTGGAAACTCGCGGTGCACCCCTACACGGATCCCTTCAGTTAATTCAAAACACCATTACTTCTTTAAATGGTGCCCTTGGTGAAACTTGATAAAAAAGGAAACTCAGTGTTGCGTGGACTCAAACCCAGGACTGAAGAAGATTCAATTCATAAGCAACTACATAAGTTGAATCAGGCAGTCTTTTCCAGAAGAATGTTCCGAGCAGTCATTGCCAGTGTACAAGTATTGCCCAGTTAAGTCCGTCTACGTAGAACGATCATTTTCAGTGCCTACCATAATTCTGTCCTACAACAGAAAGTCAGTGACACCTGAAAACATTGAAAAACTGTTCATAACCTACTGCCATGTATCATTTTGCAAGGAATGAAACTTGTTTATCAATTTGTTTTTTTTTTTTTTTGCTAGGGGCTTTACGTCGTACCGACACAGATAGGTCTTATAGCGACGATGGGATAGGAAAGGCCTAGGAGTTGGAAGGAAGCGGCCGTGGCCTTAATTAAGGTACAGCCCCAGCATTTGCCTGGTGTGAAAATGAGGAAACCACGGAAAACCATCTTCAGGGCTGCCGATAGTGGGATTCGAACCTACTATCTCCCGGATGCAAGCTCACAGCCGCGCGCCTCTACGCGCACGGCCAACTCGCCCGGTGTTTATCAGTTTAACACTGAGTTAAAATCAAATAATATATTTGATAAGTGTATTTTGCTTTATTTTTAGTGCATATTTTCGTGCATATTTTCAACATTTTAGTCCATATGTGCATGCATATTTTTGGAGTGTTTAGTGCATATAAATTCGGGCCCTAGTTATCACACATGAAGATATCCAGAAACGTGTTCCTCTCAAGGAGAAACTTCGAGCATTCCAGCGATTCCAAGAAGACCCGAAGCTGAAAACAGGCAAGAAGAGGACTGATCAAAAGAGGCTCACAGGAAGCGAATGTGGGAATACTGGGAAAGAATTAAAGCTCAAGGATGCTTTTCTTTTTTGCTAGTTGCTTTACGTCGCACCGACACAGATAAGTCTTATGGCGACGATGGGATAGGAAAGGCCTAGGAGTTGGAAGGCAGCGGCAGTGGCCTTAATTAAGGTACAGCCCCAGAATTTGCCTGGTGTGAAAATGGGAAACCACGGAAAACCATCTTCAGGGCTGCCGACAGTGGGATCGAACCCACTATCTCCGGGATGCAAGCTCACAGCCGCGTGACCCTGACCGCACGGCCAACTTGCCCGGTGCTCAATGAAGCAAACGGTTGAAATAACGTGGTCCACAGCTGGCCGAATCGAAGCAGAACAAATAATAATAATAATAATAATAATAATAATAATAATAATAATAATAATAATAATAATAATAATAATAATAATAATAATAATAATAATTAAAGCAACGTTAACAAACACATAATCCAAAGTAACATTTAGGGGGGGGGGGGAGCGAACTCTCAAAACCTTTTGAAATAAAGTCATGTGTAAGACAGGGAGATGATTTGTCACCTCTGCTTTTCAACTGTGTATTAGAGAAGATAGTTCGAGAATTCTGCCTGCTGTCATTTCTTGATGGTTACAGTACTTTTGCATCCATCTCTTGGCACAGGCTAGAGCAAAGTGTAGCTTCCACTGAAGTCCCAGTCTCATCCATGGCTGTGACAATATGAAAGCTGCTGGGGTATGGGTGGTGCTGATTAATGACATTCAGAGCACAACCAGTGTGTCTGAGTGTCCTGGAAGGTGTTGCTCATAGGGTTAGTTGTGCTACAATAGCACTGTCTGGCCCAGTGAGGAAAGCAATGGCAAACTACCTCACTCCTCATCTTGCCTAGTACACCTCATTTTGGTACTGCCATTGGTTTTTGTGGTTTCCCTATAACTGCATAGCTTTTGGTGATGCTATTTGAGGATCCAACCAGCCTCTGGGCTGATGACCTAACAGACAGACAGTTCGAGAATGGAGGGAAGCCATCAATACTAAAGGTGTTCAACTAGGAAGGAATCCAAATCAAATCACTGTAGATTGTCTAATTTTTGCAGATGACATGGCGTTAATTACTGACTCACCGGATAATGTTCAAGAACAAATCAGAGAAAATAAATACAAGCAGCTAAAATAGGACTACAAATATCATTTGAAAAACATCAGTGATGCCCTGCAAATTCAAGACAACATTTTATGTAAGACAAATTGCTTTAAATAATTAGGAGAGTGGATAACGAATGACACAAAAGACAAAACAGCTATAGAAACTAGAGTGCACAAAATAGAATGGATGTTTCACTTGACAAAAATAGCTTATCCTGAAACACAAAATTGAGACACTACCAAACAGTAGTCAGACCTGAAAATTTATATGCGGCAGAAACACTTCAACTAACAAGAACTAGAGATCTCGAAAAACTAGAGAAGTTTGAAAGAAGAATTTTGAGAAAAATACTGGGAGCTAAACGAAATAATAATGTAGAATACAGGTTAAGACCAAAAATAGAGCTATATTTGAGAATTGAAAAACTAACTGACGTAATGAGGAAAAGAAGACTACAATTTTTGGACACGTTTACTGAATGGATGACAACAGACTAACCAAGCGCATCTTCAACTTTCTGAATAGTTACAAATATAAACCCACATGGTTCATTGAAATTGCAAAAGACATGAAAAATGCTGGAATTAAAACAGATACAATAAAAACAGAACACTTTTTAGAGAAGCACTTCAAAAGGCAGCGTTTCAGGAGCGGAAGAAACCAACAACTATAAGAAAGTGGACTCAAGAAGAGAAGCAACTACACTGTCGAAGGATGAGGGAAATTTGGAATAATAATAATAATAATAATAATAATAATAATAATAATAATACCAAGAAGGATCTGCAAGAAAAATGAAAATCATGAATCAACACATCCACAAGAGGACCACTTTCAGAAACAAGATACATACATTTGAGGGGTTCCTAGACTCAGAAACAGCGAGCAAGAAGAAACAATATTGGACGGATGAAAAGAGAGAAGCTGTAAGAAGGAGAATGAAGGAATACTGACGCCAAAGAAAACTGCAATCATGTAGAGTTATTGACCGGGTCCATAGTTGGCCAAAATCGGTTATGAATGAATGAGTGAATAATAATAATAATAATAATAATAATAATAATAATAATAATAATAATAATAATAATAAAAAATACGTCCGCCTCTTTGGTGTAGTGGTTAGCGTGATTAGCTGCCACGCCCGGAGGCCCGGGTTCGATTCCCGGCTCTGCCACGAAATTTGAAAAGTGGTACGAGGGCTAGAACGGGGTCCACTCAGCCTCGGGAGGTCAACTGAGTAGAGGTGGGTTCGATTCCCACTTCACCCATCCTGGAAGTGGTTTTCCTTGTTTTCTCACTTCTCCTCCAGGCAAATGCCGGGATGGCACCTAACTAAAGGCCACAGCCACTTCGTTCCCTCTTCTTTGCCTGTCCCTTCTAATCTTGCCATCCCTCCACAAGGCCCCTGTTCAGCATAGCAGGTGAGGCCGCCTGGGCGAGGTAATGGTCATTCTCCCCAGTTGTATCCCCCGACTCAAACTCTGAAGCTCCTGGACACTGCCCTTGAGGCGGGAGACGTGGGATCCCTCGCTGAGTCTGAGGGAAAAACCGACCCTGGAGGGTAAACAGATTAAGACTAAGAAGATAATAATAATATGACAAGAGTTTTTCATACAGTACGGGCCATGTAGCTGTATGCGAGCATGCGGGAGTTGGTGGGTTCGACTCTTACCGTCGACCGCCTCGAAGGTTATTTTTGGTGGTTTCCCATTTTCATACAGGGCAAATGCCGGAATTCCACCTTAATTAAGGTCTTTTTCATCACAACGTCTCCAATACATGCATGTGTTTGTGTGACCTTAATACCACTAGCAAAAGAAAAACCTAAACAGAGGTCTTTCGTGCTTTATGTGGGTACGGAAACAACAACAACAAATAATAATAATAATAATAATAATAATAATAATAATAATAATAATAATAATAATAATAATTGACTAACAGTGTTCTCTGAACATTCTTGACCCCTGTTTGAGGCAACCAAACTTGTAGTTTGAATGTTGATATCGTGATTAAACCAGTGGTCCTTCAGGTTTAAGTGGGATCCGAATAATGGGATGTGATCTTTCATTTTAAAATTCCCCAATATTTTGGCTAGGATGCAATCGCGGCCGGCTTGGTGAGAAGCCAATAACAACACAACTTATCTATCACGTCCCACCCCTATTTCAAATCCAAGTAAATGCTGGGATTTGCTTTTCTCAAATTTATGGCCGCCTCTTCCAGAGCCCAATACACAAATCAGAACTATCACCAGAAAAATACAGAATATTAAATAGAATTTATAGATGATGTTGATTAAATATCGAATAGGTGATATCACTTCCTATGCTAGCGAGGATCCATTTGAAAACTTTATAAGTATAACATAAATTTGAACTTCTCTCCTTTGAGGAAAATTGTTCTAGTAGAGCAGAACTTCCGATTATAAATCTATTTTCTGTCATATTCTATTTCTCTTACTATCTCGATTATATGGAGACAGGCTGATGAGATCATTGGTAGTTACCAGAGAGACGAGAAGGTACAATTTACGTTGATGTTGTTCGAGTTCTTGAAACCTTTACTTCAATTTTAGAGTTTTGAATAAACGATTGAAGGGAGTAAACAAATGCAATGGTGGGCTATAACCCGTCTGGAGTTTCTCATTGGCGGCGCCAGCGAGCGCTTGTTAGATCATTCCCAGCGGATGAATCTCTTCTTGCACCAATGAGGTATCACCTTATTAAAATAGTGAGAATTCTAGTAAGTCCCCATGACTATTCCACATTCTCTTTGAGGCTGGAGTCAGTCTTATTAAAACGTTTTACATTTCTCACCCCTCTCAATTATTCCTAGGATATAAAAGGAATATTGTATGCAATTTGAGCTAGACGGAAGTTATTGTCCTAGTTATTATAGATAAAACTGTGAGATAATTTGGTTGGGAAGTGTATCCTATCCCACCATTTGGGTCAGAGAGCGCTAGTTGAGGCCAGTCCAGAAGTATTTGTGGGTTATAGTGGCGGCCGTTCCTTATGGGCTGAGGTTCACTAATTTTACTCAGCTTAACTCCTTTTCTATCAAACTCTGGGGCTATAAGCAGACCGGAGGAAATATTTGAAGCAGCGGTTGGTTGAGAAGGCATACGTATAACGCAAGCTGGTAAAAGCCTCGTGGTTTTGCGTAGTTTCCCATTTTCTCACCAGACAAGTTGTATCTTAATTAAGGCCACGGCTGTTACCTTCCTAATCCTAGCCCTTTCCGTTCCTTCCGTCGCCGAAAACCTTCGATGTGTTAGTGCGACTTTAAACAAGTACCCCCAAAATAGGGTTGGCGTCAGGAAGGGCAGTCTGCCGTAAAATTGGGCCAAATCCGTATTAAGATCCAATAACTTGGGGAAAAAGACCAAGAAGAAGAGGATTGAAAGAATCCAGGTGAGAAATTTTCAGTGCGATAGAAGTGTTCATATTTATCAGCCTTGAAACACATCTATAGAGAGGCTTCTGGAGAGGCATATGGCACTGGAGTTTACTCGGCTTACACTAGAAAAGATAACCAGATTAATTACTGAATTACTGGGGGCAAAGGTAGCCCGGTTTGAAGGCCACTGTACTCACTTTGTGCCAAGGTTACGAATACAGAAGGTCGTTCGATTTATATCCCACCGATTTTCAAGGGTACTTGTCTTATGAGATATCTCTCCCCCACCGCCGGTGTGTCCTATTGGGCCCCCGGCACTGTTGATTACCGCCCAACATCGAAGTTTCCATTGAAGCAAACTCCGGCGGAGCACAAGCACAGGAATTCTATTCCTCTCTGCGAGCTTTCCAAAGACCATCCAGGGTGCACGAACAGTGATGATGGAGGCGTCGTTTCATCAGTTCAAATGCATAGAAATCCACTGGACTGGCATCAGGGCTCTTCACAGGAATGTCTTGAAAGGGAATTGCACAAATTCCTAATTCCCATTCCGTATAGATTCGCAGCTCGTTTGAGTCCGCTCCATACAATTTTGGGATATAGTAGGTGTCGTTCCTGGAAATATCTTGCATTCTCTTTCACGTTTTATTTTCAACCTAGCGTAACATGAACTTACAACATTGCGACGGTGAATTTTTTTTGGCACGCCAATCAGCGGATCCCACGAAGCACTGCGGGTGACACTTTCTTTGGAGCCCTCTTCCTGGTGCTTTTCGTGGGCAAATATTTCGCGAAAGGCATCAGTAGTTTGTGCCGTAGTCACCCTGAGTATTGAACCATTCTCCCGGCATTGTTGCACTATGCGTGTGTACGAACGTGGAAAAGGGCCATAACAGGCAGGTAGAGGCCCTATGGTTGGAAACCTACATTCTCAAGATGAGTACTCATGGGGTTCCGCTTTCAGCCACCTCTTGCGACAAGCAGGGGATACCGATGATGTATTCTACCCCCCTCCCCCAATTTACAAGGGACACTGTGCCAAGATACTGGCGCAAAAGTTGAACATACATCAATAAATAGCAACACACCGCCATCGTCTCTATAAAACCTTTAATACAGTCTTCTTCTTCTTCTTGGCCTTTTCCCAATATATTGGGCTCAGCACGTGTTGTGGATTTGGCCCAGTTTTACGGCCGAATGATCTTCCTGACGCCACTCTATACAGTGGGATATATTCACTATTGCGTGTTTCTGTGGAGGTTGGTAGTGTCGTGTGGTGTATGCATATGCAGGGAAGTGTATTAAAACGAACACAAATACCTAAGCCCGAGTCAAATGAATCAATCATACCTCGCCCGGCCATGAATCGAACCCGGGATCCCTCTGAACCCAAGTCTACTACGCTGACCATTCAGTCAAGGATCCGGACGAAGCCTTTAATACAGAATATTTAGATACAGGATATATGTGGGACTACCATCTCTTTGATGGAGATGTTACGCCGCACAAACACAGATAGGTTCACAGCAACGCTGAGGTGGCAAAGGGCTAGGACTAAGAAGGGAGGAACTGTAGCCTTAATTAAGGCAATGTAACTTACAATTTTTCCGGTCTGTCCCTGTCCCTGGCGGGAATCGAATCCGAAACCCCTGTGACCAAAGAACAGCAAGCTAACTATTTAGCCATGGAGCCGGACGCTTGGGCGTTAATTGTAACATTAAAAAATATATTAATATTAATTCTCATGCCATAACAGTATATAATTATATAATATATATGTATATAATTATCACCTGGTGACTTCCAATGACATAAACTTTAAAAAAGTGAATAAATAATAATAATAATAATAATAATAATAATAATAATAATAATAAATGCAAGAAGTCAGGTCAGAAGTTTCCTGCTACTGTATGTGACAGTAGACAGTACTACCTGCGACTGTCTGGCTGAGGGTTGGGCGGCCAATACCAAACCTGACAACCCATGAGAGAACCAACGGCTTCGGGGGGAGGAGTTCTCTCATAGGAGACTTAATGAAGCCTTTATAAGTTCATGGTATGAAAATGGGAAACCACAAGCTTCCGATAGTTGAATGCGTGGGGATTTGAACCCACTATTACATTAATCAATCTCAGGATTACACGATCTGTCCCGCGTACGGAACTCGCTCGCTAAGACTACTCACTGTAGGGTGTTACTGCTTCTTCAGTGCTCTCCACAGTCTTTAAGATATCATGCATACATTCCCAGACACAATTAATACTTAATGAAATATGACATATTTTACTCATCACTACATGAATTAAAATAAAGACAAATTCTTGCAGTACCCGGAACGACAAGCTTAAAATGGGAGCTATTATGAGATTTATTAGATCAATCCAACGTCATGAAATATATAGATTGCTAAACATACTTGTTGCAGCGCCCCTAACTGAAGTACAGTGAACTACGGCCGCCATGACATTTGCAGGCAAGAGAACTTTACACTTCGATATTAGCCTAGCCGCATGTCACATTAGCTTAGCCGTATTATCAGTTCATGAATAGATGTGGTCATTTTTGTTGCAAAAATAGAGTCTTATTTAAAAGTACAAAGTTAAGACGTTTTGTAAACCCTCTTAACATTGATAATCATAGGACTTTTAATAAAATAAGCCCACCAAATATGGCAGCCGTTTGGTTGGAAAGAAGATGAACAGTATTAATTTGTAGTAAAACGATTTTTTCTTTATTAAGATGCCCATCGCATTCGCATCATTTAACTGGTCGTCTCTTAATAAAAATCGGTATGCAAAGTAAGAGAATAAGTCGCTATAATCTAGGCTATAAATAATTTTATTCACACTGAATGAAATGGTAGTTTAAGGGCAGGCCTAAATTTTATTCTCAGATATTTGTTATTAGTTGTCTTATCTTAATGAAAATCGGTAGGCAAAGTCGGAGAATAAGTCGCTATAATCTAGGCTATAAATAATTGTATTCACACTGAGAAAAATGGCAGTTTAGTCGAAGGCCTAAAATTTAATGTTGTTAGTGCTCGTATCGATGAATACTACCTAACTAAAATTATATAGTATTAAATTTCTGATCATTTATGTCTTAGAGATTCTTACAGTACCGGCTATTATCACAGAGATACTCATGAATTTGGATTTTTGTTACTAAGTCCATATCAGCGCCGAGTCATGAGAAACTGGGTAAACAGATTTAACGAAAATCAGTATGTAAAGTCGGAGAATAAGGAACTACAGTCTACGGTATAAATAATTTTATAAGGCACCCTAATATCACAGAGTCGAAAGAAAACGAAATGTGAAGGC
The DNA here is from genome assembly GCF_040414725.1 of Anabrus simplex. Lineage (NCBI taxonomy): Eukaryota > Metazoa > Arthropoda > Insecta > Orthoptera > Tettigoniidae > Anabrus > Anabrus simplex. Next base: position 463,991,866 of record NC_090265.1, on the reverse strand, counting down.
CTACACTATAGAAAGCTTATAAATTTGATCAACAATAACATTACATTGACCATTGTTTGTTGTGATGTGTTTTGTGTCTTCTGTTGCCACTCATCTCTGATATAGGATTACTGCTGCATACCGATTATTTTTTAATTTCCTTTACGTTGCACCAACGATGGCGACGATGGGATAGGAAAGGGCTAGGAGTGTGAAGGAAGCGGCCTTGGCCTTAATTAAGGTTCAGCCCCAGCATTTGCCTGGTGTGAAAATGGGAAAACACGGAGTACCACCTTCAGGGACAGTGGGGTTCGAATCCACTATCTCCCGGATGCAAGCTCACAGCTGTGCGCCCCTATCCACACGGCCAACTCTCCCGCTCGTACAGAGTGTAACAGCCTGCCTAAATTTTTTAATTTCGTGTGGCTATTTATAGCCGAGTGCAGCCCTTGTAAAGCAGACCCTCCGCTGAGGGTGGGCGGCATCTGTCATGTGTAGGTAACTGCGTGTTAATGTGGTGTATTATAGTGTTATGTGTGGTGTGTGAGTTGCAGGGATGTTGGAGACAGCACAAACACCCAAGGCCAGTGTAATCAATCAATGAAGGTTAAAATCCCCGACCCGGCCGGGAATCGAACCCGGGACCCTCTGAGCCGAAGGCCAGTACGCTGACCATTCAGCCAACTTGTTGGACAGCCTGTCTGAATATTGGCGAGAAGTAGCTGGGGAGTTAGATAACTTATTTCTTTAGCATGCCATTTCTCTGATACTGCCGGTTCAAGTACGTAACACACTGGTTCATCATAGCATTCGAGCTATTCAATCCCTACTCTGAGGCACTGACTGGAATGAGCAGTGTGTATGTAACAGAATAATGGCAGAGGAATGTTCACGTCTGTCTGCGGCCTGGTCATTTCAGCTCTGGAACTTTGGACTGTTAGATCGGCAGTACTGTTCGTTGAAAGTGAGAAAATGTGCGGTTTTTCATTTGATCGAGTGTTTTATGTGATAACATTGCTTTTTGATCACTACATTCCTACTGAAGTTTTTGTAATGACATATGTCGACTTCAGTTAGGATAACCACAAAGTCTGTCTTTCTGAGAATCCCGTAGCGAAGCACGGGTTCATCAGCTAGTTATACCTTATAAATGACTTCTAATTTCATTGTTATTTAGGCACCCTACTGACTTTGATCATTTAACATTATTTCATTAAATATTATCGTCTAACTGAAATCTCGAACTACCTTTCAACCCAGGGCCGGATTAACGGGGGGGGGGGGGGGCTAAAGGGGCTGCTCCACCTTCGTGCATGTATATGAATATTTACGCTCGCAAAATATCGAACACACACTCTTCCTTCCTTCTTATCAGCTGTCCGCGTTAGTATTTCATCACCGCTAGAATCAATTACCGTCCGGAGGCACAAATCCTCGCTACTTACGCACTGTAATTATTGTAAAGGTTATTGCTGATGAAAATTTAAATCTGGCAGCTTGCGAGTACAGGCAGAGGGGGAAGGGGGAAGAGGTCTAAGAAGTGAGCGGGAGGGGACAGGGAAAGCACGGTGGAATGCGCATGATATACTATACCTTTGCATCAGGAAGAGAACTTCCAGTTCACCTCTGATTATTGAACCATTCGTAAGTTAAAACTGTAATGTTCTTGTAAAATAGATAGAAAATATCCTAGAGGTGCCAAAACACGTAAGTTCTGTTTTAGTATTATGAAATATTAACATGAAAAATAGATAAAAATTGTAGTCTATGTCAACACTTCCCTATTCATCAGTTTAAGTGGAAGTAGTTCTATAACGACTTCATTATGCTAGTCTTATGTGTTGTTACGAAGAAGGGGCCCCACATTTTTAAATATCCCAGGGTCCCCAAACACCTTAATCCGGCACTGTTTCAACCTTTCTATTGCCACATAACCACGAATGAATTATTCACATTGGTTAAACACTGTCATCACACAACTTCTACGGAACATTTAATACACGTATTTAAAAAAGGATTTATCATAACTAGGGCCGGGTTTAATGCATGAAATCTAAAGAATAACGAATTTAATGTGTACGTTTGTACAAGTACAGGCACTCTGTCATGACACCTGCCGTTTGTTTTGCCTTCAAGTGTCATGGCTCCCAGTAGTTCAAGTAGATTCAAAGATGGCCGCCAGGTACCAGTCTATATCAATCAATCAATCAATCATACTGATCTGCATTTAGGGCAGTCGCCCAGGTGGCAGATTCCCTATCTGTTGCACCCTAGCCTTTTCCTAAATGATTTCAAAGAAATTGGAAATTTATTGAACATCTCCCTTGGTAAGTTATTCCAATCCCTAACTCCCCTTCCTATAAATGAATATTTGCCCCAGTTTGTCCTCTTGAATTCCAACTTTATCTTCATATTGTGATCTTTCCTACTTTTATAGACGCCATTCAAACCTATTCGTCTACTAATCTCATTCCACGCCATCTCTCCGCTGACAGCTCGGAACATACCACTTAGTCGAGCAGCTCTTCTTCTTTCTCTCAATTCTTCCCAACCCAAACATTGCAACATTTTTGTAACGCTACTCTTTTGTCGGAAATCACCCAGAACAAATCGAGCTGCTTTTCTTTGGATTTTTTCCAGTTCTTGAATCAGGTAATCCTGGTGAGGGTCCCATACACTGGAACTATACTCTAGTTGGGGTCTTACCAGAGCCTTATATGCACTCTCCTTTACATCCTTACTACAACCCCTAAACACCCTCATAACCATGTGCAGAGATCTGTACCCTTTATTTACAATCCCATTTATGTGATTACCCCAGTGAAGATCTTTCCTTATATTAACACCTAGATACTTACAATGATCCCCAAAAGGAACTTTCACCCCATCAACGCAGTAATTAAAACTGAGAGGACTTTTCCTATTTGTGAAACTCACAACCTGACTTTTAGCCCCATTTATCAACATACCATTGCCTACTGTCCATCTCACAACATTTCCGAGGTCACGTTGCAGTTGCTCACAATCTTGTAACTTATTTATCACTCTATAGAGAATAGCATCATCCGCAAAAAGCCTTACCTCCGATTCCACTCCTTTACTCATATCATTTATATATATAAGAAAACATAAAGGTCCGATAACACTGCCCTGAGGAACTCCCCTCTCAACTGTTACAGGGTCAGACAAAGCTTCACCTACTCTAACTCTCTGAGATCTATTTTCTAGAAATATAGCAACCCATTCAGTCACTCTTTTGTCTAGTCCAATTGCACTCATTTTTGCCAGTAGTCTCCCATGATCCACCCTATCAAATGCTTTAGACATGTCAATCGCGATACAGTCCATTTGACCTCCAGAATCCAAGATATCTGCTATATCTTGCTGGAATCCTACAAGTTGAGTTTCAGTGGAATAACCTTTCCTAAAACCGAATTGCCTACTATCGAACCAGTTATTAATTTCACAAACATGTCTAATATAATCAGAAAGAATGCCTTCCCAAAGCTTACATACAATGCATGTCAAACTTACTGGCCTGTAATTTTCAGCTTTATGTCTATCACCCTTTCCTTTATACACAGGGGCTACTATAGCAACTCTCCATTCATCTGGTATAGCTCCTTCGACCAAACAATAATCAAATAAGTACTTCAGATATGGTACTATATCCCAACCCACTGTCTTTAGTATATCCCCAGAAATCTGATCAATTCCAGGCGCTTTTCTAGTTTTAAACTTTTGTATCTTATTGTAAATGTCATTGTTATCATATGTAAATTTTATTACTTCTTTGGCCTTAGTCTCTTCCTCTATCTTGACATTATCCTTTTAACCAACAATCTTTACATACTGCTGACTGAATACTTCTGCCTTTTGAAGATCCTCACATATACACTCCCCTTGTTCATTAATTATTCCTGGAATGTCCTTCTTGGAACCTGTTTCTGCCTTAAAATACCTATACATACCCTTCCATATCTTTCATGTCGTTGGATCAATCTAAACCCTTTTACTGTGTCAACAGTAAACTTACTTCGATATATTGCAGAGATTACGTACTGAAACAGCAAATGAAATACAGCTCAAATAGTACTCGCCATATAGCATTTAGTGTCTACGGTTAAATAATAAAATCTAAAGAGGGCTATTCTAGCAATTTATTTTGCCATCGAATCAATAAAACTAGACACAGCATAAATTTATGACCAGGATCATTACAGTTTTCTTGACATGAATGCTTTGGGAAAGCGAGATTGGATGACAGATTCGCGATTACTTTACAGCCAGTAGGGGATTTAAACTATAAATCGCACTAGCTCATCCCAAAAGGACCGGCTGTGTCGGTTGAGGCGCTCACTTTCAACGCTCAAGGTTACAGTCCTTAACACTGAAGACTGTTTAAATGCTACAGACTCGTGGGAGGACATGTAAATAACTACTTTTGAGGATAAATTCCTGAAATTCCAGGATCTCTTAGGGGGGACAGTCTGGAGGTAAAAATAATGGATATTTCAGTTATTTTGCTGAAAACATATGCTTCTGGACAATGGCGGCGATAAGGACCCCGCAGACTCCGCGGGCTGGGGCTGTGGCTTGTGAGGTGCCCATGACTGTTTCTTAATAATTCAGTATCTGAAGAGTGACTTTACATATTAGATAAAGCTACAGCACACAACACAGTATCATTTGTATTAAAGAGGGTTATTCCAAACTTAGGCCGTCGTAGTGCAGAGCCTCTTTCGTCAATAGAAGTACGGTAGTTATTTCAGAAAGAATGTGGCTTTCCCAACCTGTTACAATAATAAACCATCCATTGCTGCAGCTCACAACAATCAACAAAGCTTTTGAAGTAATTAGCCTGTTCTGAATCCAGTAGTCAGCAAAGATGTGATACCAAAGACATCCTCCTTATCTAAATACTGAAGTTTCGAGCCTATTTATAACTCTCGGCAGTCAGTGTAGCTAAGTAGACCTACGATGGAAGGTTGAGTTGGGAATAGTAGTAAATTATTTGGTCCTAGGAACGAGATTCTTGCTTAATATTGTGACGGCCAGCGTGTTTTGGTTACTATGATTAGAATATGCATTTCTTGTGCATGTGTGTGTGTGTGTGTGTGTGTGTGTGTGTGTGTGTGTGTGTGCACGCCCTTTCGTACCATATAAGCGTATTTGATTGCGGATTTGAAAGCTAAATTGTGTAACTTATTATTTTTATTATGTCTGGCTCCATGGCAAAATGGTTAGCGTGCTGGTCTTTGGTCACAGGGGTCCCGGGTTCGATTCCCGGCAGGGTCGGGAATTTTAACCATCATTGGTTAACTTCTCTGGCACGGGGGCTGCGTGTATGTGTCGTCTTCATCATCATTTCATCCTCATGACGACGCGCAGGTCGCCTACAGGAGTCAAATCGAAAGACCTGTACCTGGCGAGCCGAACATGTCCTCGGACACTCCCGGCACTAAAAGCCATACGCAATTTCATTTATTATTATTATTATTATTATTATTATTATTATTATTGCAGTTTATTGTAATAATATACAATCTTGTACTACGAAATAAAATTGTAACTTTCCTTACCTGGAATCTAGGGACCCATTTTCAATAATTGCGGGGGTGGGGAGTGGGAAGAGTTTCTTAGCGCCACTATTGTTTCTGGAAACTTTTAAATAACGATTTAGGAATTCTAACTATGTTTTGCTTTTCTTCAAATTTCAAATTTTACACACTGAATTTCTTCTGTAATATGCCGATTAACTTCATAAAACATATACAATTTTGTATCACAGTAATATTAGAAAAGTGCATGGGATTCTTGATCGCAGGATTCTTTTGGGTAGTAGGGATCGTACAAAAAATTAATTCCCTTTAATACAATATATGTCTCAATATAAATAATGTGCAGAAAAATAAGTACACAGTGTTTCTTGAACACGCATTATCTACTAAATTCCAAATGTTCATGAAATTACAATGGAACTTAACGAAAAAATGGATCTGAATTTTTCAAAAAGAAAAAATTAAAACGATATCTTCAATAGTTTTTGGGAATACCTTTTATATTATTTAGAAGTCATTCCTTGAAAATTTGACGAAAATCCATACATTAGATAGGACAATCTGTTTGTCTCCAGGCTGCCCACTAAATATCTACAGCATTCTACAGCTATGAAATACACATCGCATTACGTTAACTCCCCAAATATAAATGTAACCTGTAACGAACTATTCTAAAAGTGCACCTCAAAACACCTCCAACTACTGGTGACCACAGATAGGTTTGAATCAGCCCAGTGAGTTACTGTATCGGTTAGCCGATCAAATACCCTCAAAATTCTAATTGTTATAGGTAATTATTAACCTATTGCTAAATCTTGGTGGAAGCAGTACGTTTTTATCAGTTCCTGGCACAGACCGGAACAAGATGTAGCTTCCACGGAAGTCTCAGTCACATTTATATCACTTCCATTATTCTAGATAAAACCTTCTATCCTCTAGTACCAGAGGACAATCGTCACCCGGCCTTAAACATTGCTTTAATTTAGAAAGCAAAATTGAATAATAAAAAACCGAACTCCATGGTGCAACAGCCCCGAAGGGCCTTTGCCTACCAAGCGATCGCTGCTCAACCCGAAGGCCTGCAGATTACGAGGTGCCGTGTGGTCATCACGACGAATTCTCTCGGCCGTTATTCTTGGTTCTCTAGACCGAAGATTGAATAATACGGGAAATAAAATTATGCACAATTATAACAAGGCAGATTTTGAATTGTTATACAAAGAACTTTCACATATACAGTAGTTGAGAGCGCTTTGGAAAATGATACTGATGTGAACGAAGCATTAGATGTAATGTGTTATAAATTCCTCTGTATTCCGGCAACCACCAAGAGAAAAAACAATACCCCTCTTGTTTTACGGGCAACGACTGTAGCCGCGTTGAAACACCGGATCCCGCGAGATCTCCGAAGTTAAGCAACATTGGGCATGGTCAAGATTGAATGGGTTGCCACGCGCTGTTGGTGGGGGTAAAGGAAACGAGGAGCGGAAAGGAACTGGCCACTCTATCGCACGTAAACTCCAGCTCAGGCACACCTCTGCGGAGGTTCTGATATGCCTTCGGGCAGAATACACCCTTCTTTTTGTTTTACGCAAGGGATAATACATAGTGGCGAGCGAGTGGCTGCGTGGTTTGGTCAGCTTACATTCGCGAGATAGTGGGCTCGAACCGCACTGTCGGCAGCCCTGAGGTTTCCCACTATCAACCTCGGGGCTACACGATCTGTACTGCGTAGGAGACCGCTGAGGCTGTGCCTTAATTAAGGCCACGGCCACTTTCTTCCCACTCCTAGTGCCCCTTTCTATCCCATTGTCGCCCTAAGACCTATCTGTGTCAGTGCGACGTAAAAAAAAAAAAAAAAAAAATTGTTGGAAGATGTGTGAAGGGCATGTAAATCAGGCTTTCCATTTCTTGAAATTCAAACGTTTGACAATGAGTATTAAGAAAGATAAACACATCGCGTATAAAGGCTATATCGTGTGAGGATACGAACAATTTTGTCCATAGACTGGTTTAATGCAGGCCTCCATGCCACCCTATACTGTGCTAACCTTTAATTTCTACGTAAATCCTACATCTAAAAAGATATATTTGTCATATTCATGCCTTCAATAGCATTATTACCACCTACACTTATCTCGAAAACTAAACAAGTCCTGGGTGTCTTAAGATGTGTCCTAACATTCTAACTCTTCTTCTGGTCTTTTTTTTTTTTTTTTGTTATTTGCTTTACGTCGCACCGACACGGATAGGTCTTTTGGCGACGATGAGGGAGGAAGGGGCTAGGAGTGGAAAGGAAGCGGCCGTGGCCTTAATTAAGGTACAGTCCCAGCATTTGCCTGGTCAAATTCAGGCAAATCGTTCTCCTCTCACCAATTTGATTCAGTATCCTTCATTCGTGATTCGATCTATCCACCTCACCGTCAGCATTATTCTGTAACACCACATTTCAAAAGCCTTTATTCTCTTCCTTTCTGAGCCAGTCGTTGTCCATGTTTCACTTTCGTACAATGCCACAATCCAGACGGAAATCTTCAAAAACATTTTGCTAATTTATATACGAATGTTCGAAGTGAGCAAATGTATTTCATTAAATAATAATAATAATAATAATAATAATAATAATAATAATAATAATAATAATAATAATAATAATAATAATAATAATAATCATGTCCGCCTCCGTAGGGTAACAATTAGCACTATTAGCTGCCGTCCTCGGGGGCCCTGGTTTGATTCCCGGTACTGCAGGCAGGAGGAGGGCTGGTATGTGGTTAAAATGGTACATGCAGCTTACCTCCATTGGAAGTGCACCTAGAAAGAGTTACACCACCACAGGGCGAGGACACGTGTTTACTTACTTAATAGTAACAAGAACGTTATTGGCTTTACGTCCCACTAACTAATTTTACGGTTTTAGGAGACGCCGAGATACCGGAATTTAGTCCCGCAGGAGTTCTTTTACGTGCCAGTAAATATACCGACACGTGGCTGACATATTTGAACACCTTTCTTTCCTTTCAAATACCACCGGGTTGAGCCAGGATCGAATCTGCCAAGTTGGGGTCAGAAGGCCGACTTCTCAATCGTCTGAGCCATTCAGCCCGGTCTTTCCTTAAGAAAGGTCTTCCTTACTTGTACTGTCTTCTTACTTCTACCATCGTTTGTTATTCTACAAAGTAAACAACGGAGTTTGATAACTACAGACCCATTGCAATTTCTTCCACATTAGCAAAGGTTTACGAACACACTATCTACCTGGATGTATTCGAAAACGCATACATAAATTACTCGTATCATTAGTAACTAGCAACATGCTTCAGATCTGGAAGATCGATGGTGATAAATCTATTGGAGTTCACTCATGAAATATCAGAAAGTATGGACGCAGGAGGTAAAGTTGATGTAGTTCATAGTTTTATGAAATCACTTTATAATGTTGGCCAGGACGTACTTTTAAATAAATTACCTTATTATGGACTCTATTATATAACCTAATACAATTATGTGCGTCATATCTCTCCGATAGGATTTGAGTTTGCGTATTATAATATTCGATATGCTGTCCAGAAGGTTGAAACCTTGGTACCGCAGTTATTCTTGTTCTTTCCTGGCCGTATATGTACCCATAAAATGGGCACTCCCGAGCTCACTCAGGGTCGGCTCGTCTGACTCGGAGAGAGTATGTCCGACGTTCTTGTACCAGATCTGATGACACGGTTTCCTTCTTCCTTAAGTTATTAACCAATCAGGAATTTTGTGTATATTTCTCTAGCCAATTAAAATGGTGTGTGTGTTGGGGGGGGGGGCGGTGTACAGGCAATCTGCCGATCTCAAGAGAGTTCTGGAACTTTTCCCTCCTAGATGCTATAAAAACTGGGTGCTTTAGGGCCGTATTGTCATCTTCATTGCTCCTGTCTAGTGTGTGTACGGCGTAATAAGGAAGCAGGGGCTGTAGGCCTGCATTCGGAAGGCCCATCAACTCAAGGTAATGGCAGGCATCTCTTATCATGTGATAGCTCCAGGCAGATAACTTGAGGGGAAGGTTTCAAACTGCTTTGATTAACGTAAGGTTCTAAAATCTCTGTTTAAATGTAAACTTTGTTCAGATCTCCGCTGGGAAACATGTAATTTAAGGAATAAAGAGTGTTCACCCACTGTTAATTCTACACTATATGGGGTGACTAAGATTTTCAAAATCTCTAAATTCTTCACACTGCTTTGTTGTTTAATATCTCGCATCTAGTCACCCCTTTGTAGTATAGGCTTAGCCTCTACAACTTCGGGCCATAAGCCCATTTAGGATTTCAAAAAGGAGTGCAAGTGTTTTGCCTCGTAGCCTTTTGTAATTGGCCGATCGTCTTAAACCTTTACCTTTGTACATTAAGGCCATTTAGAATGGGCACTCATTGCCCCTGTTTAAATTATTTATAGATGAGTGTATAACAGACTGTCGAGCAGAAATGACAGGAAACGTATTATCTGAAGTTTGTCAAGCATGATTGTGTAAGAAACTTGTGCCTTCAAGAGGCTGGATTACATCAACTTTTGAAGCTCAAACAATTAGGGGATGTAGGTGAGTGGAGCAAGTATGCTCATGTAAAATAGAGTACCTTCAGACCTTTATTGCTCATCCCTTGTAAAGTGATAATTTTCTCTATTGTACCTGGTTTCTGGACTTATATTACACCCTTGTTTTCCGAGCTGACGAGCTCTTTGACTGTTATTTGTTGTTGCTTATTCAGATTGTCTATCAAATTTTAAAACTCAGAAAGAAGGAAAGAAAAAAATTAAAATTTAGTGCTTTAACTTGTGCTCTGGTCATTTCCCTCTCCACCCATTCACATCGGCACCTTTCTACACCTCTCTGGTCCACAATATTTCGATGATAATAATAATATTAATAATACATGATCGTGTGACCAGCTGGGCACCACTCTAAGTGGTAAACTCACAACTCATAATAAGAACATTAATGAAAGCAAGGTAGTTGTGGGAGCATCCCTTTTACTCATTTCAAAACATTACAGGGGGTAACCTTCAGTTTCTCCCTCTTTTTATAGACACCCCCCTTCCTCGGAACATCCCGTTCGCCTACACGTATTTCGTCTCTCCAACGTGATGAATAGAATGTTCGGTTGCATTTCTCAGCAGTCAGAGGTGCCAGCAATTTTCAGTTGAGTCCTATTTGAAATATTAATAATCTCACCGGCCAAAAAAATAGTCACGCTAGTGCACACGCACAATGGATCGTAAAGTATGTACAGATGGCGCAGCGAACGAGTTCCAAGTTCAAACGCACGCGCGCTTCTTCTACGTGAGCATAAGGCAGTAGCGATCAGTGAGACATTGATGTTTCAAGCGAACAGTGTACGTCAGCATGGGAATATGTAAGGGTGTTACAGAGTAGCAAAAATGAGCAATCGTGTTTGGCCGTGCCCATGGCCATACAGTTGCCGGATGTTTTAGTGTTCTGCAGCGAACTGTTCAACGTGTCTACAAGCAGTGGTGTGCTACACGTGGCCACGAAACACGACGTCAGGCTTGTGGTCGGATAAAGATCCTGACTGAGAGGGACCGGAGATGCGTTCCACGGCTTGTGAATCAAAATCGCTTTCAAAACCGACAGGAACTGCTGCAGTCAGTGAGTGAAGGCCTATCCCAACCTGTTAGCGGGAGAACATTGCAATGGGAACTGCATGCAATGAACATTTGGAGTCGGTCACCTAGCAAAAGGCCATTGCTCACACAGGCACATAAAGCTGAGGGTCTTCAAGGAGCTAGAAATAATCGAAGGTGGACAGTAGCTGACTGGAGGAACGTAATGTGGTCTTACGAATCACGTTTTTGCCTGTATTCCAATGACGCACGTCGTTCAGTGCACCGAAGGCCAAATGAAGCATTTCATCCTGGATGTGTGCAGGGTCAGGTTCAAGCCGGAGGTGGGTCTGTGATGTTTCGGGGGTGTTTTTCGTATCATGTATTGGGCATGCTCACTGAGGGGACCACTAACATGAACCAGCATGTTTATTTAAACATTCTGGATGATCAGGTGTTGTCTTTCAGTCAACATCTGCATGATGAGTATGCAATTGATACCCCGATTTTTCAAGATGACAACAGCAAAGTTCATCGGGCTAGACGCACATGTGACTGGTTTTATGAACACTCCCCCACTCTATTACATCTCGATTGGCGTGCAAAATTACCTGACTTGAACCCCATTGAAAATCTATGGGGCATGTTGGAACAGCGGGTAAAACGCCGACATCAACATCCCCGCAATTTGGTGGAATTGCGCTATCAAATCCTCAGCAAATGGATTAACCTGGATGCGACGTATCTGCACAACGTGCAGACTCCTATATTTGAATTATACAACAGGATAAGGTAAAAAATACAAATAAGAAATCTTTACCTTCAATTGAAAAGACTCAACAACAGGGTCGCTGATGATGGTATCAGAAAACCATTCGGATGTAATCACGATATGCTAATAGCGTCATGAACGGCAGCTAATCTACACTTCCTAACCGAATCCAGGCCGTTATCAAGTCCAGAGGCGGAGTCACGTGGTATTAAATGATGATTGTAATGATTTCTCCAGGGGTGACGAATTTTTTGCCCGATGAGCTTAGCTTTCGAAAAACTCATATTTCTGTTAATGTTCAAAATATTGTTCATAATTATCTTAGTGATTAACTGCAGGGCTAGAAGAGCACAAAATCTGATAAAGGAATGTCCGATAGAAAATGTGATAGTGAATGGCCTAACACAAGTAATCCGGCTCCTCGGCTGAATGGTCAGCGTACTGGCCTTCGCTTCAGTGGGCGCCGGACGAGGATTTTAACTGCGTATAGTTCATATTTCTAGCTCGTGGACTGGACATAAGTGATCGTCTTAATACACATCTGCATAGAGCAATCTACACTACAAGCCATCACAGAAATCCTCAATATTGGATATATCCCTGCGCCAGGGTTGGGATCGGAAGGGGCTTCCGGCTGTAAAACTGGGCTTAATTTACATTATTGCCGACCCCCAGATAATTGAAAAAAGGCAAGGCAAGGCAAGGCAAGGCAAGGGAAGCAAGGAAGGAAGGAAGGAAGGAAGGAAGGAAGGAAGGAAGGAAGGAAGGAACCTAACAACACAAATTATTTGTCAGACTCAATTGGTTTCGCCATGTTCGCCATTCTCCTCTTTCAAGCTGAGAGCACTGGAGACCTTGATTATCAACTTGGAGTATTTATAGCGAGAAACATCCTCAATAACTGATTATTCTGGTGTCTGTAGTTGTGAAACTGCTGGGCCTAGGATTGAGATAATGCCCCATGATATAAGAAAAATCACAAATCCTACGTTTTCCTCGATCTGGTTAAGAACGTGGGTAAATTTAACCCTCAAAACAATCGTAATCAGCCCCGGTATTCAAACTGTTGATCTCTGAACGATGCAGACTCCTATATTTGAATTACACCGGTGGTAAGGTAAAAAAAATGCAAATAAGAAATCTTTACCTTCATTTGAATGGACTCACAAGCAGGGTCGCTGATGATGGTATCAGAAAACCATTCGGATGTAATCACGATATGCTAATAGCGCAATGAACAGCAGCTAATCTACACTAAAATCCTTCGGCAACTGCGATAGCATCAGTGGGAAGTTAGTCGAGCTCTTAATTGCTGAGGACTGGGTGAAACTTGAATCGGCTCCAGGAATCTTGCGATCTCGTACCTCACCCTCAACGTAAGGAATATTTTGGCAGTACTAAAGAAAACATTTACTTTCTAAAAGTAATGTATTAATAACTGAAACCTATAGTTCAGATTTGGATGTTTGAACGTCAGAACAAGTAAGCTTGTAATTTTACGTGACTGTTGATATCGTGATCATAGCCATGGGACCTCCAGTTTGACATAAAATCGGAACTACTACTATGACATGAATTTCCATTTCAAATATCCTACACGCATTGGTGGGGATTCGAAATGCGGCCGCCTTTGTGAGAAGCCATTGATAATGCCACTCGGCTCTCACGCCTCCAGTGTTTGAAAATTAGGAATGCTCTAACATGTGCTTTACTTTCCGGATAAACCAATATAATCAACTCCGCTACTTCGTGGCTTAGGTCTGGCAGAGATCAAATTTAGTTACTGCAAAGTGAATTGTCACTCTGGATGTAGAAGGAAGATGGTTCCCTGAAAACTTCTGCATCGTTCAGTATTCGGTCTACTTCTCCTTTAAGGAACACTGTTTCACTTTCTACATCCCTTTCGCTGACAAGGGTATTGATGGATAATTAATATAATGTTTCATTTAACTAGATTAACATCCTTTTTATTGCCGTTGATGGGTTGAGTGGCTCCAACAAGAAAGCGCCGCTGGCTTTCTGAATTCAAGTTAGTGGGTTCAATTCCGACTAACTCTGGTGGTATTTGAGGAAGCTGAAATACGACAGCCTCGTTTCGGTAGATTTACCGGCACATAAAAGAATTCCTGTGGGTCAACATTCAGATATCTCGATGTCTCCGACATATTATTATTATTATTATTATTATTATTATTATTATTATTATTATTGTCGTCATAATACGGAGTTGTTACATATAGACTTCCTTATATGCCACCGACCTCAGAGGGGATCGAACGCACTACCTTACAAACAGGACAACAACTAACAAACTGCTATACTAAGGTCATTAAAGTTATTAACAGACGCCAGAGTAATGGATTTTAGTCCAGGGGAAATGTATCTAACATAGATCTCTGATTTCTTTTCCTGAGTAGAAATGGAAAATATTATGTCGACTGTTATTTTTTAAGGGGACAGACATTGAGATAATAAGGTCTAAATTATGGACAATATGGAGCCAAACATACGACGGCTATAGGTAGTAGCCATATATACATCTCCTTTCTGTCAATACTTTTTGAATATTAACCTGCTACTTTGTGGTTATACCAGATATTAATGGCTCATGCTGGGCTCAGTTTAATTTCTGTGTTTCAGCATCATGGGATAAAAGAGAGATGGATTTTCATCAAACTTGACATGTTTTTTCTTTTTTTTTCCCCTTGCTATTTGCTTTACGTCGCACGACACAGATAGGTCTTACGGCGACGATGGGACAGAAAAGGCCCAGGAATGGGAAGGAAGCGGCCGTGGCCTTAATTAAGGTACAGCCCCAGCATTTGCCTGGTGTGAAAATGGGAAACCACGGAAAACCATCTCAGGGCTGCCAACAGTGGGGTTCGAACCCACTATCTCCCGAATACTGGATACTGGCCGTACTTATGCGACTACAGCTATCGAGCTCGGTTTGACATGTTTTAAGGTAAGGCTGTATGGAATCTTAGCTATGGTCTGTTGAAAGAATTTAGCGGGAAAGGGAGGTTCATTCATTTTTAATTTTTTGATAATTAGTTTTACGTCACACCGACACAGACAGGTCTTATGGTGACGATAGGAGAGGAAAGGGCTAGGAGTGGGAAGGAATCGGCTGTGGCCTAAATTAAGGAACAGCCTCAGCATTTGTCTGGTGTGAAAATGGGAAATCACGGAAAACCATGTTCAGGGCTACCGACAGTGGGATTTGAAGCCACTATCACCCGGTTGCAAGCTCACAGCTGCGCTCCCCTAATCGCACGGCCAACTCGCCCACTGAAAGGGAGGTCCAGATGGGATGGTTCAGAGGAGATATATATCTATAGGCTATATATAAAATAAGAGTTTTGTGTTTAGGCCTACATTGCCCAAAATTTAAAAATAGTAGTATTTCTGTATCGGTTGTGTCCACAGTAAAGATGAAATGCACCTTTGAATTTTCCGACATGACTATCTGTCTGTCTGTCTGTCTGTCTGTCTGTCTGTCTGTCTGTCTGTCTGTCTGTCTGTCTGTCTGGCTGGCTGTCTGTTTGTCTGTACCCGTATCACGAGAAAATGGACGAAGAGAATTGAACGAAAATCGACACTTAAATTCGCGGAATGAGGCACTGCAATCTAGACTGTAAATAATTTCATTCACGCTGAGTGAAATGGTAGTTTAGTTAGGCCTAAAATTTGAATGTCAAATATCTATAATATTAGTGGGCCTGTCGATAAATACTACATAAATAAAGCTATATAGAATTACATTTCCGATCATTTATGCTTTGTACATTTTTACCGTCCCGGCTATAATAAGCCGGCCCTGTGGTGTAGGGGTAGCGTGCCTGCCTCTCACCCGGAGGCCCCAGGTTCGATTCCCGGCCAGGTCAGGGATTTTTACCTGGACCTGAGGGCTGGTTCGTGGTCCACTCAGCCTACGTGATTAGAATTGAGGAGCTATCTGACGGTGAGATAGCGGCCCCGGTCTAGAAAGCCAAGAATAACGACCGAGAGGATTCGTCGTGCTGACCATACGACACCTCGTAATCTGCAGGCCTTCGGGGTGAGCAGCGGTTGCTTGGTAGGCCAAGGCCCTTCAAGGGCTGTAGTGCCATGAGGTTTTGGTTTTGGTTTGGTTCGGCTATAATAACGGAGATATTCATGAATTTTAATTTTTGTTGCTTAGTTCATATCAATGAAAAAATGGGTGAACAGAATGGAATGAAAATCGGCATGTAAAGTCAGGGAATAAGGCAATACAGTCCAGGCTGTAAATAATTTTATTCACTCTAAGATGAAATTGTAGTTTAGGGGAGGGGCCTAAAATCTAATTTTTAAATCCTATTGGTCCGATCGAAAAGTACTACATAATAAATATAAATAAATAAATAAATAAATAAATAAATAAATAAATAAATAAATAAATAAATAAATAAATAAATAAAATAATAGATTTCAATAATTTATTTTACAGTTTTACCGTACCGACTATGGTTAAGTGGCGATGGTTTTTGTCGTGATTGTCTCAAGGTGGCCGCGTGGTCATAGGACCATACCAAGAAGGAAAATTGTGCAGATGAATACAAAAAAATAGAAGAACGATCGCTTGAAGAATAAGACGGGAGGGAGTTATGAAAAAAGGATTGACTCCATTTACATTAGATGTCCTAATATCACAGAGTAGGAAGAAGCCTAAATGTGAAGGCCTACAATATCGAATGCTCAGGTGATCAACAATAATATTACATTGGGAATTGTTGTGATGTGATTTGTCTCTTCTGCTGCCACATATCTCCGACAGATGGGATTACTGCTGCGTCTCGAGTAAAACAGCCTGCTTGGGTATTGGCGGAAAGTGGTTGGGAGTTAGATAACTTTGTACATGTTATACGACTGTTCTTTCAACGACAAGTCTACAGTACAGCTCTCTACTGTGTGTATCTCTCTTACGGCTCGTTTTACAGGAAACTATCTCACGACAGAATTTATTTAAAATATTCGAATGTTTAGAACATTACAAACCTATTTGTTCTAGGCCCATACCTTTTTCCGCTGAAGTGAAAAATAAGGGAAATGCAAGTTGAGGTTTGTGAAAGGCAAGTCCAGGAGCTAATGACTATGCAGAGTTGCTATGGCGACCGTGATGCACTGGGAAAACATTATTGTACTCGCCAGTGAGTGCCTATGATGATATGGTTAAGATATTCTTCTTATTCTTCCTATTCTTCCTCTTCCTCTTCGTATACCGCTTTCCCAATCTGGTCGGGTCGCGGGTACGAACTGTTTTCGCACATGTGGACTTGACCCTGTGTATTTCGTCCGGGTGCACTTCCTAAGCCTACTCTGTGTGATGGAAAGCCTCTATTTTGTTAAAATATTGTGTTGTTTTTCTCACCCATGTATCCATCCTTCATTTCATATCTTTGAGGAAAATGCCTGCAAAGTAATTCGAGTCTGTTATGTTCACTCAAATAGCACCACCAAATGCTATGCGGTTAAAACAAACCCGCAAAAACCGATGGCGGCACCATAATTGGGAATGAGGTAGTTTGCCATTGCCTTCATCAGTGGGCCAGGAAGTGCTATTGTAGCACGGCTGGCCCTATGAGTAGCACCTCTGATAACATCCAGACGTATCTACTCACTACTGAGTACCATCCAAACCTCAGCAACTTCCATACTGTCACAGTGCTAACTCCAGTTCCCACTCAACGTATGCTTTACAGCACGGGTATCAAACCTTGCCCCCGTGAGCACAATGTCCGTGCTAGAAATGCCTGTGCACGCAGAATCACGCTTTAAAAGCTTTATACATCGCCAGTACTTCATGAATATTAACCTGACTCTTGGTTTTGTACCGGAATTTTGCGATTCGTCTGAAAGGGAAGGAGGGCAGAGAGGAACGTCTGAACACAAAGATAACCAAACACGTTAATATCTCCGTTTATAACATAAAAACAACCAAAATATCTATACAAATAAATAAAATTGAAGTGTCTGTTTGTGATATCAAAATAACAGCATTTTACTAAGTGCACATGAAAGTACCGTAAATACGGTACTTATAACTAAAATCCAATTTTTACCATTTTTGTCTGTCTGTCTGTTTGTTCCAGTTAATCTTCGAAACTGTTGGAGCGATTTTTACGGGACTTTACTGACAGATAGCTGATAGTATAAGGAGTAACCTAGGCTACTTTTAAATTTTCTGTCTGTTTGTCTGTTTGTTTGTTTCGGCCGATCTCCGAAACGGTTGGATCGGTTTTGACGGGACTTTCACTGGCAGATAGCTGATGGTATAAGGAGTAACTTAGGCTGCTTTTAAATTTTCAAAACAATTATAGGGGGAGGGCGACGGTAGGGGGGGCGGTGAGATATGAAAATAATAGGCAAAATATTGAATTTGTCGTACAGGGACGAGGAAAAGCTCATTTTAAACCCCTTGACGTAAACCCTACGGGCCCGAAAACCATGTTTTAGGGCCCTAAAACCAACCATTATGGAGATATTGGCACCACACTACCCCTGCTCTAGGAATCCGATAAAGAAATGACCAGCCGTAACCATAGCAACGTCAGCTCAAGGATTCTAGAGCAGCGAGATTTGCCACCCAAAACTGGTACACATATGAATTACTATCTGGAAATATTTTACTGTAAACGCTTCTTGGCCTCTTGGCGACGATCGAAGTATAGACTCACTGGAAGAGTTCATGTGTAGTGGAGCTCCGCGATCTTAACACCTTTTCTCGGGTTCTGTGTAGTGTTAGTGGGTATCAGGGAGTATTTGTGCATTTATTTGGTGTGGTGGTTGTGTGAACATGTTATCTTAAGAGTCTACAGCTTATTTTAATTGATTTGATGCATATTTTGGTTTAATTTTATTGCCCTAAATGCCTCCACATTGGATTTTGCTGCAATTGCTCCTTAGATATCTAATTAACAGTGCAATTTGGTTGCTAACCTTGCTCTAACAACCCCCACTCGCTAACTTTTCTTGGTCTCCATAGATACTACGAAGTTAATACATAACTCCACTCTTCCATTAAGGGGTTTGTAAGGCAACTGATCTTGGCCTGCTGCTGGGAGCCATCTTGGTGACCTGCGAAAATATAATAATAAACTAAAGAAGCAGTATCCAGTAGCACGCGTTCCCCTTCGCCGCATCGAAAGGCGCTTCACACCACTTCCCCATCCAACGACTTAATATCACAAAGACTGTCTGTCGCGCGGGCTCAGTACGCACGAGCGGGCTACTGCGGATGGTTGAGTCTCAACGCGCGCCGTGTCTGTGTTCGTTCGTATTGAGTAGTTAAGTTATTAGTCATGCCTAAAAGGAAATACAATCTCTATAAAAACACGAGAAAGACCAAAAGTCAAAGATTGCAACGTGAAAATGAATCTCAACAGGATAGAGAAAATCGTATTACAAATGGTCGATTGTAGATGAAAGTAGTTCTGAGAGGAATTAACGATTACAGTTAGATAGAACCCATCATTCATTGTTAAGGAGTCAAGAATCTCAGAAGTCTATAGAACAGCGTACAGAAAACGATCGTATTCGACACGCTGTCTCGCCAAGCCTAGAATCAGATGATTCTAGAGAGCACCGATTAGAAGATGACCGTATTCGACACTATGCGTTGAGAAATCTAGAATCGGACGATTCTAGACACCAGTGATTAGAAAATGACCGTATTCAACATGCTGTCAAGCGAAATCTAGAATCGGACGATTCTAGAGAGCAGCGATTAGAAGATAACCGTATTCGACACTCTGTGTTGCGATTTCCAGAATCGGACGATTCTAGACAGCAGCGATTAGACGACCGTATTCGACACTCTCTGTTGCGATATCTAGAAACAGATTCTAGAGAGCAGCGTTTGGAAAGTGATCATCGTCATCACCAAAATCAATATGAATTTGAATGTCAAGAACAACATGACATTCGTGTTACTGAACAATGTGGTCGATATCATAAGTCACTAGGACAGAGAATCAAGCGCTTAGCACAGCTCCGTAAAAGGGCGAGTGCCATTCGTCAATCAGAAACGTATTTTGATCGAGAAAGGCGTCTGGTTACTGCCAGACAAACAAGTGCTACGCGGGATATTGAAAGTGAAGAGAACCGGCGACAACGACGGAATAACGACAAAATAAGAACTTTTTTTTTTTTTTGCTATTTGCTTTACGTCACACCGACACGGATATGTCTTATGGCGACGATGGGATAGGAAAGGCCTAGGAATTGGAAGGAAGCGGCCGTGGCCTTCATTAAGGTACAGCCCCGGCATTTGCCTGGTGTGAAAATGGGAAACCACGAAAACCATCTTCAGGGCTGCCGACAGTGGGGCTTGAACCCACTATCTCCCGACTACTGGATACTGACCGCACTTAAGCGACTACAGCTATCGAGCTCGGTAAAGAATAACAACTAATAGACGTAATATTGCCTATCAGGGAAAAACATAACAGTGGGTTCAATTATGTTGCCCAAATAAATTATTCTGCAACATCAGAGATAGGCCCTATGAATGTTTGTTGTATTTACTGTAAAGATTTAAGGTGGAAAGATCTATTCAACTGCCACCTGAGCCACTTAAGTCTTTGTTATGAGGCAAACATGATCAATCTCAACATTTCATGAATAATAATATTAGACGTTATAATTCAGCTTTTCAAATGACTTCTTTCATGGCAAAACTTCATATTATATGTCCACGTTTAAAATAAAGGGGCAGGTGTATCGTTTAATTGGTCCCCTTCTTCCAGTAGATAGTGCGAGAGAATCATTTTTACAAATATATTTCATTAGCGATTATGTACTACAAAGGAACGCAACATTACAGTGTTTTCCAAATCTAAACACTTCGTTAGTAGAAAGCGTGCAAAACATGCTTATTGAAATAAACAGTTACATTCGTGATTTCAAAACAGCTCTTTAATCTTCCACGCCAAATTCAAACGAAAATGACTATAAAATAGTTATAAATGCTGATCGGCAACCTTCAGCAGAGCACAGAGGTTGCCATAATGAACAGACTATAAACTAAGTATCTGTGTTCCTGGTAAATCAAGATTGTGATAAACGGGACATAATACTTCGCAGACTTGACAATAGATTGCAGAGAATCGCCGAAACTCACAGAACTTATGATGCCCTATAGCATCCTCTAATTTTTGTTTATGGGGAAGACGGATATAACTTTTCGGTCTATCAAGTCGACCCAAACACAGGCCAACCAAATGTTTAAAAAACGTTTTCGCACTACAATACTGTTGTTACCGATTAATGATTAGAGAGAATGAATACAATAATTTTCATTACTACAAACAATTATTCAATTAAAAATAGAGACTCATTTTTATACGAACTAATCAAAAAAGCTTCGAGCTGACAATTATATTCACCTTCAAGACGCAATCAAACATAATGAGAATGTAGAGGACTTGGGCCAGTTAGTTATTCTACCTTCACCGTTTACGGGAGGACCTAGATATATGCAGCAACGCACACAGGATGCGTTTTGTTATGTTAGAAATTTGGACGTCGCGATATTTTCATAACGTTCACGACCAACCCTAAATGGGATGAAATTACAAACGAACATTTTACTGGGCAGTTAGATTCTGATAGGCATAATGTTATAGCAAGAGTTTTTAAACAAAAACTGGAAAAAATTATCGATCTCCTGGTGAAAGGAAAAATTTACGGTTCCGTTCCCTGTTTTGTGTATAGTGTAGAATGGCAGAAGCGTGGTTTGCCCCATGCCCATATTTTGATATGGTTAGAAACGAAAATAAGACCACAGGAAATTGATGATGTTATTCCAGCAGAATTGCCAGACCGAGACGATTATCCAGAAATATTTCAAGTTGTAAAATCCCACATGGTACACGGTCCATGTGGCCCTTACAATCCTCAATCTCCGTGAAGGAAGAACGGTATTTGTAATAAAAGATTTCCTAAATATTTTAGTACAGAAACTGTTACAGATGAGGATGGTTATCCATTTTACAGACGTCGTTCATCTCAAAACGACTGTATACGAACGACAATTCGATCACGAATATTACGAATCGCTGGATTGTTCAGTTTGCCGCGATACTATCGCGCACTTTTAGAGCACACATCAACGTTGAACTTCGTAGCAGTGTAAAATAAAAAAAATAAAAATATTTGCAAGTATATCAAAGAAGGTTCAGACTTGGCAGTGTTTGGAGTACAAAATGCTAACGATGACGTGACATCATATCAAAATGCATGATATATTAGTACTTCCGAAGCAATCTGGCGCATATTATCATTTTCGATTCACGAACATTTTCCTGCAGTAACACGTCTGGATATCCATTTAGAAAATGTGTAGACTTAGTTTATTTTTATTTTGCGTCCACTTGGTAGATTTAGTTCATATAATTTTCTTTTTCTCTTTGTAACGGGAACAGGTATTTGGGCCGAAAGCCTGTAATGTTCTTCAATAAATACTATACCATTTAGAAAATGGTCAGAGAATTTATTTTGATCCAAACATTGTCCGTGGAGAGGTAGAGAATCCGAGGAGTACCACATTGATGGCGTTTTCCGATGTGTGCTATAACGACGAATTTGCAACCAGTTTATTGTATGAAGAAGTACCAGCTTATTACACATTTAATAAAGAAAATGGCACATTCATACGGCGACGCCGAGGTACTCCTGGGAAGGGTCATCCCGGCGTATTTCACGAGTATACTCTTGGTAGAATTTATACAATTCATCTTAATAATTGGGAATGTTATCATCTAAGGATGTTATTAAATGTTGTGAAGGGACCAACTTCTTTCGAACCGGGCGAGTTGGCTGTGCGCGTAGAGGCGCGTGGCTGTGAGCTTGCATCCGGGAGATCGTGGGTTCGAGCCCCACTGTCGGCAGCCCTGAAGATGGTTTTCCGTGGTTTCCCATTTTCACACCAGGCAAATTAAGGCCACGGCCGCTTCCTTCCAACTCCTAGGTCTTTCCTATCCCATCGTCGCCATAAGACCTATCTGTGTCGGTGCGACGTAAAGCAACTAGCAAAAAAAATAAAATAATAATAATAATAATAATAATAAAAATAAAAATTAAACAACCTTTCGAAAGTCTCAAAAGCGTGAATGGCATTTTACATCCTACATATCAAGCAGCATGCCTTGCAGTTGGTTTACTAGAAGGTGATACTCACTGGTGCCGGCCGCGTGGTGTAGGGGTAGCGTGCCTGCCTCTTACCCGGAGGGGGTTCGATTCCCGGCCAGGACAAGGATTTTTATCTGGACCTGAGGGCTGGTTCGAGGTCCACTCAGCCTACGTGATTAGAATTGAGGAGCTATCTGATGGTGAGATAGCGGTCCCGGTCTCGAAAGCCAAGAATAACGGCCGAGAGGATTCGTCGTGCTGACCACACGACACCTCGTAATCTGTAGGCCTTCGGGCTGAGCAGCGGTCGCTTGGTAGGCCAAGGCCCTTCAAGGGCTGTACTGCCATGGGGGGGTACTAACTGGTGCGACACATTAACAGATGCCAGTATAGGCAGCAGCACATCTCAATTGAGAGAGCTATTTGTCATTATATTGGTACTCTGCAATGTTTCTAATCCCTCAGAATTATGGGACAAGTTTAAGGATCATTTCATACAAGATTATGTAAGAGACCTCCAATGACATTACCCAGATGCAGTCATAAATGCTCATTTACGAAATTTTACTAATCGTGTTCTGTTTGCGTTCCAAGACATTCTTCTTTCCATAGGCGGTAATACTCTCCCTCATTGTGGTTTACCGTCTCCACAAGCGACCGATTTGATTGTTGATAATTTGAACAGAGAGTATAATTGAATACACAAATTTTGATCCAGTTGAACTTCAACATACGATAAATCAGAATGAACCAAGATTAAACAACGAACAAAATCAAGTTTACCGATTCCTCATTGACAGTGTAAATGCTGCTAACGCTGGTGGTGTCTATTTTTTAGACGCTCGAAGTGGTATTGGCAAGACATTTTTGATAAATCTTTTACTGGCCAAAATACGTTCAGAAAAAGAAGATTACCATAGCAGTCGCATCATAGTGAATAACTGAAACTTTACTTCCTGGGGAGAAAACAGCACATTCCACATTTGAAATATCAATAGATGCAGAGCGTATGAAAAATCCAGTCTGTAGTGTATCATAATCATAAAGCCAAAGTATTACAAGAGTGTGTCTTTGTAGTGTGGGACGAATGCACGAACAAAATTTCAATCGAGGCCATGAACAGAACAATGCAAGATCTAAGAGGATGTTGTTTGAATCAACAGTCCATAGACTGGTTTGATACAGCTCTCCATGCCACCCTATCCTGTGCAAATGCTGCATCCTACATCTGCTCTAACCTGTTTGTCATATTCATACCTTGGTCTACCCCTACCGTTCTTACCCCTTACACTTCCCTCAAAAACCAACTGCACAAGTCCTGGGTGTCTTAAGATGTGTCCTATTATTCTATCTCTTCTTCTCGTCAAATTTAGCCAAATCGACCTTCTCCCACCAATTCGATTCAGTATCTCTGCATTCGTTATTCGGCCAATCCATTTCATCTTCAGCATTTTTCTGTAATATCACATTTCAAAAGCTTCTATTCTCCTTCCTTCTGAGCGAGTTATCGTCCATGTTTCACTTCCATACAATCCCACGCTCCACAAGAAAATCTTCAAAAACATTTTTCTAATTCCTATATCAATGTTCGAAGTGAGAAAATTTCCTTTCTTAAGAAAGGCCTTCCTTTCTTGTGCTAGCCTGCATTTTATCTGATCATTACTTCTGTCATTGTTAGATATTTTACTACCCAAGTAACAATATTCATCTACTTCCTTTAAGACTTCTTTTCCCAATCTAATATTTCCTGCATCACCTGACTTCGTATGACTGCACGTCATTATTTTTGTTTTGGACTTATTTATTTTCATCTTGTCCTCCTCACTCAAGACTCAGTCCATACAATTCAGCAACTTCTCCAGATCTTCTGCAGTCTCAACTAAAATAAAAATATCATCGGCAAATCTCAGGGTTTTGATTTCCTCCCTTTGGATTGTGATTCCCTTTCCAAATTCTTCTTTGATTTCCTTTACTGCCTGTCTATATAAGCATTGGAAATCAGGGAGGAACTGCAGCCTTGCCTCACTCCTTTCTGGATTGCTGCTTATTTTTCATATCCCTCGATTCTTATCATTGCAGACTGATTTTTATATAGACTGTAAACAATTCTTCTTTCACGGTACCTGATTCCGATCAAGTTCAGAATCTCAAATAGCTTGGTCCAATGAACATTATCAAATGCCTTTTCTAGATCTACAAACGCTATGTATGTGGGCTTGTCTTTCTTAATTCGATCCTCTAAGATCAGACGTAAAGTCAGGATTGCTTCACGTGCTCCTACATTTTTTTTTTTTTTTTTTTGCTAGTTGCTTTACGTCGCACCGACACAGATAGGTCTTATGGCGACGATGGGGCAGGGAAGGACTAGGAGTGGGAAGGAAGCGGCCGTGGCCTTAATTAAGGCACAGCCCCAGCATTTGCCTGGTGTGAAAATTGGAAACCACGGAAAACCATCTTCAGGGCTGCCGACAGTGGGGTTCGAACCTACTATCTCCCGAATACTGGATACTGGCCGCACTTAAGCGACTGCAGCTATCGAGCTTCTGAAGCCAAATTGATCTTCCCCCAACTCAGTTTCAGCTTGTCTTTCCATTATTCTGTAAATAATACGTGTTATAATTTTGCAGGCGTGAGATACTAAACTAATGGAGCGGTAGTTTTCACACTTGTCAGCACCGGCTTTCTTGGGAATAGGTATAACAACATTCTCCCGAAAATCGGATGGCACTTCTCCTGCCTCATAGATCTTGCACACTAAATGGAATAACCTCGCCATGCTGGTTTCTCCTAAAGCAGTCAGTAATTCAGAGGGAATGTCATCAATTCTAGGTACTTTTTTCCTATTTAGGTCTACCAAAGCTCTGTCGAATTCTGACCTCAAAATTGGGTAACCCATTTCATCAGCTACAACACCCTCTTCTTCCAGAACATCTCATCTGCGTCCTTACCTTGATGCAACTGTTGGATATGTTCCTGCCATCTTTATGCCTTGTCTTCTTTCCTTAGAAGTGGTTTGCCATCTGAGTTCTTAACATTCATACACCTAGTTTTCCTTTCTCCAAAGGTTTCTTTGATTTTTCTGTATGCAGCATCTACCTTTCCTAGGACCATACTACTTTCAATATCCTTGCACTTGTTCAGCCATTTTTCTTAGCTGCCCTGAACTTCCTATCCACTTCTTTCTTTAATCGCCTGTATTCTTTTCTGCCCTCTTCAATTTTTTTTGCATTCTTGTACTTTTGTCGTTCATCGATCAGGTCGATTATTTCTTGAGTTATCCACTGATTCGTAGTTGATATATCCTTTCTTCCTAACATCTCTTCAGCAGCCCTACCGACCTCATTCTTCATGACTGTCCATTATTCTTCTACTGTGCTTCCTTCAGCCTTTCCATTTAGTACACTGCAACGTGTTCCTTGAAACAATCCTTTACACTCTTTTCTTTCAACTTGTCTAGATCCCATCTCACTGGATTCCGTCCCTTCTTCAATTTCTTCAGCTTCAGACGGCATTTCATGACGAAGAAGTTGTGATCAGAGTCCACGTCGGCGTCTCTGAAAGTTTTGCAATCCAACATCTGGTTTCTGAATCTCCGCCTAATCATAATGAAGTCTATTTGATATGTTCCAGTGTCTCCAGGTCTCGTACTTGTGTACATCCGTCGTTTGTAGTGTTTAAACCAAGTATTAGCAAGGACTCAATTGTGATTGGTGCAGAATTGAATCAGCCGACTTACTCTTTCGTTCCTTTGTCCCAATTCGAATTATTCTACTGCATTACCTTCTATTCCTTAGGCTACCACTGCATTCCAGTCTCCCATCACAATTAGATTCTCTTCACCTTTTACATATTGTATTAAATCTTCTATCTCTTCATATATTCTTTCGATTTGCTCGTAATCCACTGAACTAGTAGACATATAGCCCTGCACTATTGTAGTGGGCATTGGTTTGGTGTCTATCTTGACAACAATTATCCTTTAACTATGCTGGTCGTAGTAGCTTACCCACTGCCCTATTTTCTCATTCATTATTAAATTAACTCCTGCATTTCCCCTGTTTGATTTTGTATTGATAATTCTGTAGTTGCCTGACCAGAAATCCTGCTCTTCCTGCCAACGTATTTCACTTATACCAACAACATCTAACTTTAGTTTATCCATCTCCCTTTTCAGATTCTCTAACCTAGCACAACTTCAAACTTCTAACATTCCACGCTCCGAATCGCAAAGTGTTAGTACCCATCTTCCTGATGATCGCCCCCTCTCGTGTAGTTCCCACCCGGAGATCCGAGTGGGGGACTATTTTATTTCCGGAATATTTTACCCGGGAGGAAGCAATCACCTGTATATCATTCATACAGAGAGAGCTGCGTGGCCTTTGGGAATTGGTTACGGCTGTAGTTTCTTGTTGCTTTCAGCCCTGCAGCAGTATCAACACAGGTAAGCCATGCTGAGTATTATTGCAATGACATATCAGTCAATCACCTAGACTGCCGCCCTTGTAAATAATTTATTTTTTGCTATTTGCTTTACGTCGCACCGACACAGATATATCTTATGGCGACGATGGGATAGGAAAGACCTAGGAAGTGGAAGGAAGCGGTCGTGGCCTTAATTAAGGTACAACCCCGGCATTTACCTGGTGTGAAAATGGGAAGCAACGGAAAACTATCTTCAGGGCTGCCGACAGTGGGGCTCGAACCCACTATCTCCCGATTACCTTGTAACTAAGAGGTAATACTCTATTACTTGGAGGAGTATGGAGGAGCTGGAGATTTTAGTCAAATATTACCAATTGTTACTAAAGGTACGCGAGCGGATGAAATTAACGCCTCTTTAAAACGTTCTCTACTTTGGAGACATTGTAAAAAAACTTTCATTAAAATAAAACATTAGAGCAAATTCAGTTGATTCAACATTTAGCAAAATTCTCCTTGATGTTGGAGAGGGGAAGTGTCCAGAAGTGAATGATACTCACGATATAGAACTACCTAGCGGTCTTTGGTTGTGGCGGACATTGAAACTTGAATAAATAGTATTTACGATGATGTTCACAATATCAGTATAAAAGATGATTCGTGATTGTGTGAAAGATCAATTTTAGCACCAATAAATGACCAGATTACTGCGCTTAATCAGCGCATTTTAGATAAGCCTGCTGGTGAATCATAAACGTACCTATCCATCAATACAGTTTGCAATCCACATGAAGCTGTTAATTATCGAATAGAATATTTAAACAGTATAATTGTGCCTGGTCTACCCCCTCACAAACTAGAACTTAAGATTGGCGTGCCCATCATACTACTCCGTAATTTAAACGCACCGAAACTTTGAAATGACACTAGATTGGGAGTAGTCATTTCAAAGAAACGTTATCGAAGGTCGTATAATATCCGGATGCGGAAAAGGTGAGACGGTATTTATACCACGGATTTCCATCATACCGTCGAATTTTCCCTTTGATTTTAAAGGACTGCAATTTCGTATCAATATCAGCTTTGCTATGGCAATCAACAAGTCACAAGGGCAAACGTTGATCAAAGATGTCATAGACTGAAATAAGAGTTGCTTTACCGATGGGGAGCTATACGTTACATGTTCACGAGCGAACATGGAAATCGTACACAAAACGTTGTATATATAGAGATTTTTCAATGAGATTTATACGAAATTTTTTTAAGGACGTTGACAAGGGAGCTTTATAAGTCAAAATAGCCCATGGAAATCGTACACCAAACATTGTATTTAAAGAGCTTTTCCAGTGAGATTAATACGGAAAGCCAAAAAATTCAAAGTACTTCAAAAGAGCTATTTAAAATAAAAGTACTGTATCTCATCCAATTTACCTATGTAAAAACTATGTTTTATTAATAAAATATGTTTTCTTTTTCTTTTAAATAAATACTTTAAAACATCTAACGAATGAATTAATGAACGCGAGTTAAGCCGCGGGTACATGCTAGTATATTACTGATTCTGATTGTTAAGCATGCAGGAGCCGTGGCCGGCTTGTCGAAATTGAAGCATCATAACTAGGACTCGTAAGCTGAGGAAAACCCCTTTTTTATTCTCTCGAGTGTCCGAAGACGAGGCCATAATAATAAATGTTCATTCTGGGTCGTTGTAGGCCAGAAAATGGTGAGCTTTATTCGTCTTTTTTGTTTTTATCGACGTTTCTTTGCTTATTGGTCCGTTTCAGGCTTTGATTAGTTCTTAACGGCTTTTTTGCGAGTTCACCTCCTTTCCATTACAGTTTTACTGTCCATTCTCAATTAGAATCATCATTAGTTCATGCACCACCTCTTAAACATCTTTTCTCTAGTAAATACATATATTTGAACCATATCTGAAAGAGAGAAAAGGAAACGAAAATGAATTTAAATGAATCTAGTGCTTGGAAAAAAATAGGGGTATAAAATTATGTGCAAGATAAGTGAAATATTGAAAGGAGAAAATTTTAATGTGCCTGTTTTTGAAGATCTCACTTGCTTCAAGTACGAACCCTCAACATCCGTTGATGTGGAGGGAAGTTTCTCAATGTTTCACAACATGCTGTCTGAACACCGAGGATCCTTTGCACTTTAGATCCTGGAGGTGACGATTGTGCAAATCCAACTGAGGCAAGGTTTCCGAATTCCAATTTCTGTAACCCAAGTGTGGTTAAGCCAAATATGATTCGAGTTATAGTAATTTAAATTTCTTTCTGCAGGATGTCCATTGTGGGTTTGCTAAATTCTTTTTAGGTGAAAAATTATTTCATTGTAAATTTTGTAAGTATTTTTAACAAACATGAAATTCCTTTTTTAAATCATGTTAATCTAAACATACTGCCCGAAGGAAGAAGTGTTCTACTTATATAATTTTGCACTGTATGTCGTATAACAACAAAAGTATGCATTTTTGAACATATTTCTTCATTAAATACAGTATGTGAATAAAACTAAAATTGCGAATAAATTTGGATCATATTTTTACGTCCTTTTTGCCAGTTTTTAGGTCTTTTCTCGGACATTTTAGCTCTTTTTTGGGCAGTTTATAGGTCTTCAACTTCCGAACCCTAATGATAACCATTACCTCAGTGCTTGTGATATTGGCCTCTTCAAAGATACTGATGTTCGTTCCACCTGTGGTTCGACTGTCCTACAAGTTCAAACCAAACCCCACGGCACAACAACTCTGAAGGGGCATGGCCTACCAAGCGATCGCTGCTCAGCCCGAAGGCCTGCAGATTATGAGGTGTCATTATTTTTGGCTTCCTAGACCGGTGCCACTATCTCACCGTCAGTTAGTTCCTCAATTGTAATCTCGAAGCTGAGTGGACCTCGAACCAGCCCTCAAATACAGGTAAAAGTCCCTCACCTGTCACGCACTTCTCAAGTGAAGTTCCTACTCCATGTCAACGGGTTTCCAATCCAGGACACCCAAGTGGTTGGAACACTGCGCCAGCGTCCCAATCATCCTTCTTTGCACCCTCCTTGAAGTAAAATGTAAATTTTCAAAAGTAAAGCCTTCTCCTTAGATGTCTTGAAATTCCCGTGGAGGTGTGGAACGTAAAGGATTCCACTACTTATAACCTAGCGGCTAAGTGCGATAGATTACTTAACTCTATGTCCGGCCGTCTTTGCCCTCAGTAGTTGGCCTGTTATTCGTTTTTAGTGTAAGAAAAGGAACCTTTACATGTGGAAATCTCGTTTCTAAATTTTTCGACTTATTTCCAGGCGTCAACCGACCATGCCTTTGCCACCTCGGCTAGGCAACACCTTATATTCTAAACAACTTTACAATTACAATCTGATTTACGTCACACCGACATAAGATACTGTAGGACTTTTGGCAACGATAGGACAGAAAAGGGCTAGGAGAGGAATTGAAGCGGCCGTGGTCTTAATTAAGGTACAGCCCAAGCGTTTACCTGTTGTAAAAATTGGAAACTACGGAAAACCATATTCATGGCTGCCGACAGTGGGGGTTCGAGCCCACTATCTCTCGAATGCAAGCTCACAGCTACGCAACGCTAACCGCACGGCCAACTCGTTCGGTAATTTATTTTACAGATGCCATTCATCTAAACTATAACAAACAGTCATTACCTTCTGCCTCCTGCTTGACTAACCAACGTTTACTAAATAATGTTGTATACAACTATATCAATCATTCGTGTCACTATTTTGTCACTTGGTAGACAACTAGCGACCCACAACTTACCTAGATGCTCAAATATAACTTCCTAAGGACATGAAAGTGAATTAATATAATCAGTCGGTAATCAAGAATTGAATTAATGTTGCGTACGAAGTAAGGGGCTTGCCTGGCCGAGGCGGTAAAAGCTTGCTCAGTTCGCTCGGAAGACGTGGGTTCGAATCCACGCCAGGAAGTCGTAAAATTAAATAAACCAGATTTCCACTTCCGGAGGTGCACATGGTCCTGAGGTTCACTCAGCCTACACCCAAAATGAGTACCAGGTTAATTCCCCATCAAGTGCCGAGGTTACGGATAGTGGAAGCCTTTACCTTCCATCCCTCCAAGGGACTTCATGGCCCGTACGGAGATGTACAAAGTAGGAAGAAATGTACTTGTCTGTCCTAAAATTCGCTGGAACCAGGAAATTTTTGACGATTTAGATAGGATATCGTACAAGCCGATGTCGTTATAAAAGAAGTTCCTCTGTATTTTCTTATTTCCTGGGATCGTCATTTAATATGTCATTAAACGTAATCTTTTCCGGATTTTGTTCCTGTTTCTTGAGTCCATCTTATTCTCAAGATAGGCTTTGCGATGTGGGCCACGTTACGACCTTCAGCCCGACCGTTTTATTACCCTCAACCAGTTTTTAAGTTACCTTGTAAATTAAGTTTTGTATCCCGATATACTGTACCTTGCAAGCAGGACCACTTTAGAACGTCATCAAGGAGGGAAGTTGTACGATACCTGGTGGTTCAAATATTCTTGGCTTCTATAAACAACTTTATAATTTCTGAGAAACCTGTTCACAGTATTTTTGGATGAGTTCTCAGTAACCCGTCAGACGTGGGCCCACGGTCATCTCGGAGTGAGGGTTGGATTGCCACCATGGAAATGCCCTCAGTAATTACAACGTTTGGAAATCAGTTAAAATATGTAGTTAAAGTAAGTTTTAAATGCGGTGTGGAGTCCGTACTCAAAACTAGGTAGTTTAGGTTATGTCAGAACCGGCCAAACTATGGCTCTCGAGCCACATCTGGCCCGCCCAGGACTTGTAAGTGGCCATCGTAAGTATTCAGTGTTTAAAACAAAGCAAGAACAAAACAAAATCATACATTTCTTGTTATTTTTAGTTCAGTATTTGGTAATATTTTTCACACATAGAAGCTATTTTCTTGGTTTTGGGTAAAATCTTTTAACAATCGCAATAATAATTGTTTATGGAACTCTGCTCCGAGAGATACGTGACAATGGAGGCAAGCAGCAATGAAACGATTGCTAGAACACCTTCTCTCTGTTCAAACACAGGTTTTCAGAAATAGCTGCCAGATCATTCTCCTCTCATTATCGTTATGTTACCCTCGCCTATATTACCTCGGTCATTCATCCTGCTTTATCACTTATTTGTCAATCAATTGTGTTGATGTGCACTGCGTGTTTGTTCCTAAAAGTGTGAAGCGCTTTAGAAACTGCAAAAAGTCCATAGCGAGTGTAGGAGGTTTAATGAATTTTTTGTGAAGGTTAAAGTTGTTAACAAATATCTCGTAGTAGTTGCGGAAACATTGTGTCCTCATAAGACTGTTGGTAAACGCGTAGAAGAATTAGCGCCAAATGTTCGGTAGCAGCTAATTAAAAAAGGCAAGGAGTTCGAATATTTTTCCATTGCATGCCATGAGGGCACTGATGTAATCGAAACTGCTCAACTTTCGAAAATATTGATAGTGTCGGACTTGAGTGGATTAAACTCTGCGGTGTATCTATAGATGGTGCACCATGTATGTCAGGAATTCATTCGGGAATTGCGGAACTAGTAGAGGAAGAATGAGTATCATTGGGGGAACGGTGCACAAACTTCACTGCATTATACACGAAGACGTAGGCCTACTTTGCGCAAAGGCGTCAAATCTTGCTGGAGTTATGCAGACTGTGACAAAATTAATCATGTCATTCAAAGTACTGCCATGACACATCGAAGTTTTAAAACGTGCTTGGATGAACTTAATAGTGAATATGGCGACGAAATTTATCATGCGGAAATAAGATGCCTGAGCCGCGGATACACATTGGCAGGATCTTTTGCACTCAGACAAGAAATCAAGCAATTTCTTGAAGAAAATGGGAAGCCGTGTGATTCGTTAAGTGACCACGATTGGCTATCCTGCCTAGCATTGCTTGACGATATGATAAAACATTTAAACACCTTGAATACAGTGTTGCAGGGAAATATAAGCCAGTCAATGTCGCCTACAGTGTAGTGAAACCATTTCACATGAAATTGAAATTATTCAGGAAACAAATTCTGCCAGAAACTGGATACATTTTCGAAACAGTGAATGACCTACGAAACCAATATTCTGAAATCCCTTTCAAGAATGATTCTATCGACCAACTTGCGTCCAGATTTGCTGATTTCGTATAAATAAATTCAGACATTTCTCCAGAATCAATATTGAGATCGACGCTGAGCGATGGTCCTCTGTAAGACGTGTTACCACTCAGCACCACGAGTATAAACTGGACATCAGTACTTTGTTATCTTCAAAAGCCCAGTTCCACACTTCTAACTAGGTATTTACTGCATGCATGTTTCTACTTAATTTAGAAAATTGGATCAGTAGACATCGGATTTATATGCTATATAAATAACCAACATAAGCTTGCAACTATGTTGCAAAAAGTGATGAAATATGCACCTAAGTATGCATTTATTTTCATGCTATTAAACACTTTTATTAAATGCAAACGTAACATTCCTTTACTAGACACACCCGATTCACCCACGCCAATGCACGAAATCATAATCATGAATAAATAACTGAATGAAAAACAGAAAATCACACTACTAACAGCTGCGGCTGTTCCACTAGTACAAACAATCCATGCATTGTTTGCGAGACGTATCAACCTATTAGTGTTCACTGTTAAAACCATATGCATACGTCTCCTACATAAGACACAGTGTGTTATTTATAGAGCATGGATTTCCATGCAAATGCATGTTACTAAATAGGCTGGTTACACTTCTGAAATTGTGTAGATATTCGTTTTATGACTAATCATTTCCAAACAACCGTACTTTTTCCGTGCATGTTTGCATGTATTGGCCTTTCTAGGAGAAAATTAATGCATAATGCATATACTGAAAATTTTTGTTTTAATAGCGAATAATTGGACATTTATACTGGATTATGACTTTTCTTCCGACTTTAACGCATATATTACGTTAACTTGTCTATCATTGAGAAAGAAAGAAAATGTATTCCTGGTATACTACCTGACAACCAAAGTTGATGCAGAGAGGTCCCATAATCCGGTTAGACAAGCACTTTCTTGTATGTTGCTTGAGTAAATAATGTATTCCAGTAAAATCTGAACCATAAATTTTTCATTACTGGTATTTCTTTATTTCGTCTATGTTAGATGAAGAAATCAAAACTTGAAACACACTACCGTGACACTGCGTTACTGAGATAGCAGCTCACAAACCTTGGTTTTGTAATATATCCTGTTTCGTTTTCCTGGAATTTCTACCCCGAACTCCGAACGCTCACTGTTCACACGCCTGAGGCCAAATTCGTATCATGTCATCTCTTGAAAATCTAGGAAGAGACCTCGTGTCTAAATGGACTAAGGAAAGGAATTTCTAGGTTCATTTTTGAAAAGAGATAACTTCATATATACTTCGTACTAAATGTCTTCATTTAAGTATGAACCTATCACCTCTTGTGACGTAGAAAGGTCATTTTCTGTGTCCAGGAATGTTCCGTCAGATAAACGAATGGACTTAAGTGACGAAATTGTGTAGAAAATAGTTGTACAATGTTTCAAAAGGAAGTGAATATATAACAATGTTTAACTGAATTTTGATAGTGCATATTTTCCAGTTTATTGTGTATGTTCCTTCATTTGATAGTGCATGAATGTATACATGTTTAATAATTAATAATTTAATAATGCATGGAAATCCGGGCTCTAGTTATTTAATACACCTGATAAATCAATTAGTGAGATTGTAAGAAGACCAAGGAAAAACTCACGAACGTTAAGAAACACACTTAAAAACACATTCCTATTTCATTTTAGATTGCACACCCTACTTTTCCCGATCATAATTTGCTTTGGAGTATACTACTACAGTCTTCTCCAAGTTTTCTGGTATAAATCTGTGGTGTTTGTCGGTTGAAACTAACTTCAGTGCGGAGAATGATCTCTCTCTACATCCACGGATGTGAATTCGGGAGTGAGTGTAGGTATTAAACATTCTGGTAGACCACATTATCAATACCAGCCAAATATTTATTTACCTACGTATAACTAGTATGATTTCCTAGCCCGGACGTCGTTTAAGGACATGTTGGAGGTTTCCTGGGATACTTTCCAGTTCATGCTTCTCCAGCGACAAAGAGACATTCCATGGCCCAAGCATATCCCCTGAGTTTGGTTATAGTCACGTTTCGGTAAGAGTCAAAACCATAATGCCTCCAATAAAATCTAATGAGCCGACTGTGGACAACTACAGCTGAAATCTTCCCACGGGAAAGTGGAAGTACGAACAGCAAGGCCACTCCCAGGAGAAAGACGAGGAAAGAAAATATCAAAAGAGGAAAGAGAGACACCCTTCACCCCTTGATAAAGTGGTTTGGTCGTAGTTGCACGACGTGATAAGGGCCGTAGGCATTATTCAACCAATCACAAAACTGAAAATTTCAACCGCCCTACGGAAGTAATAATCTCCCTTAGTGAGTTTTCGATAGTGAGAGGTGAATTGAGGATGAAATACAGTGCTCTTGTCTTCATATAATTAAGAACATTTTTGTGATGATTCAACTACGTCGTAAAAATGTGTGAAGTGGATTTATCCAAGGGAAGGCGCCGGATGGTGGTAAGTCGTTACAAATCCACTAGGACAAATAACACCAGTGACACTTACCCGTTTATTTAAATGTGCACGAACGATTTTTATAATTCTTTGGAGCAGTGCAATGGCACCAATTTTTGGAGTCATAGACAATATTTGGTTGATTAATTAAGCTACAGACATTAGAGATATCAACGTGAATTAACCGTATCATTCCGAGGCGTGGTTTGAGAATTTTACAAAATGAGCCGAGGACGCCGTGAAAGTTTCAGTGTTGTTGAACAGACTACACCAGTCAGTGTTTTTCATCAGTCTACAGTCAACCCGTCTAAGTCAGTCTACGACTACAGTAGTCAGTTGCAAGTTGTACACTCAGGCAGTCTGTTTACAGTCTTAAGTCTTGCAGTTAGTAAACAGTGTGGCACATTCATTCCTACGTCTTACAGTCAGTTAGCATTCAGATATGATTTTTATATTAGCGCGATTTGCCCTTATTCGGCATCAGTCGCTTCACAGAAATATTAACTTCATGTAGGAACAGAGTTGGAAATATGTCAAGATTTCCGCGAAGCAGTGCCTTTCGGCGAGTTCGACTAGACGAACATTTGTAAGTGGTACTTCATAAACTTTAATCAGATTTGCATTATTGAAAAAGTAATGTGGGATGAAGCAGTATAATTAATTCAACAAACTCAAAAAATTCTGAACATTGAAGGTAGCTTATTGTCAGAAAAGCGGCCACAATAATCTAGCGATGGATAAAATTAAATGAAGGAGGAAGCAGTTGGAAGACAGTACGGGTAAACTCATTAACGTGACAGTTTGTATAAAATAAGGGCAGCCGGCAGCCAGTCATGCACATAGAGGCATGTGGACACGGTCAAGGACACATTCCAAAGTTCCAGAGAAAGGGGTAACTGACCACTAGGACTGTTTATAAACAGTCGACAAGAGCCGGAAGCTGCAGAAGTGTGGAGAAATCTGAACAGCTGATCGGTAAAGAATAATGTTGGTTACGTGAATCGTTTTATTCAAGATACAAACTTGGGTCATAATCTAATTGTACACATTTTATTTGTGTAAGTAGATTGTACCATGCAATAAGCGTCAAGATAAGGTGTGAAAGAACTTTATTGCGTGTGATCTGTGAATTAAAAATGCATTCCATTCTTGTGTGCTACTGGTTATATAACGTGAGCACGACCTCCGTCATTGAATAAATTCGCCATGGAAGCGAGGACCTACAGAATGCAGTAGCAGCCAATGATCATGTAATACGGTAAAGATAATGTTGAATTTATTAATTACAAAAATAAATACGATGGTGAGCAAAGCGTTTACCGTGTAGGCTAGAATGATGTAGAATCCCCACGGGGAGGATTATGTGATTAGTTATAGGGTAGAACTTGAATTCACGTACCTAATAATTATAATCAAATTTGTAATATAATGCTTATATTCCATTCGAGAGATTGGAACAGTCAGGGTTTACGATCGGGTTTTGAATGTTTTAATCTCGCATCGTGGATGAGATAAATTTTGAGTGTTTCAGTGTCATTTGATATATTTGTGCTTATAATCTGAGATATCCGACGTCTGTCAAAATCCATATAACAGTCATTTTTTCGAAGCAGTGTTACCACAATAATAATAATAAGAAGAAAAATAGCAGTTCAAGCTTGTCAAAATATACGAAATCTTTGGAATTAGCATGTACTTTGTAATAATTGGTCACAGTAATAATTTATGTCCATGATAAATAAATAACCGACTAGGGATGAAAATTAAATAAAATTAATAATAACAAATTTACTTTTTTGAACGTATAATGAATTCAGCTAAGGAATCGTGTGATCGTAAAGTAGTAACGTATAATACAGTGCATTTAATACAATAATAATAATAATAATAATAATAATAATAATAATAATATATCATAATTTAAAAGGGTAGATTTGTAATTTATCCGCGAGTTTGAGTTGCAGAACCGAAAATCTATTGTGTAGGAAATAATATCTGAGTACGGAAATAGTAATGCCCTATTGGTAAATATGGAATCCATTGCTAATTTGCAGGAGATGATAATAATTGAGATGTGTACAATTAAGAGGTCCAAGTGAGAGATGGAAAACACGAACACGAGCATAAAATTATATCCCTGGTGTAGTTGATAGGTGAAATAAGAAAATAGAGGCTGGAATGGCCACGTCGTTAAGTAAATAAGTAAGAATCGTCTTTACAGTATAGAAGATGACATGTTAATATAATTAGCTCGATGAATCGGAGCTCAAATCTACGTGGATAAATATGAAATGAAAATAAAAAGAGGTGTTGAATACGCCAGTAAGTAGCAGAGATGACAAGGTATTAGAAGGAAGAATGAAAGTTTAAGTCATTATTTCGGAGACGAATGTGCTCATAGATAGTATAGTGAAAACCAAAATGGACCAATGAAGATACGAGATCAATAAGCAAGATAGCAATGAGATAGGAATTATGTGATGTAGATTAAATGATTATATTATGAGATGATTATAGGAATTTTATAGGAGTATAATAATTTGTGGATTGATTGCCGACAGCAGAACCTCAGCGTCTATAAATATGTAATTATAAAATTTGTAACCGCGTGAGAGACTATACTATAAACTGTGATGTAAGTTGTGTTGTATTTGACGTGGTAACTCGGGCTATTTATCATTTGACCATAAAGTAAAGATTTGATCAAGTGACCTAGATTGACATACTTATATGTAGGAAGGTGCGTGAATGTCAAATTATGTTATATAATTCAATATATGTTATATAATTCAATGCAGATAATGTAGTTCGGGATTATGCTATATTTTTCATGAACACGGTGTTGACAGTGTTGTGCAGATCTATATATAAATGTCAAGGGAGTTTTGATCCCTCAAATTTTGTAATATCAGTGAAGGACAGCACGGTGGTCATCGTCAATAAATTGCAACATTTCTCTTTATCTTAGTAAAAGACATCGCAAATAAACAAGTAAGTTATCACAACCATAAATGTAACTAAAGAAATCATGTCGTGTCATTGAATCGACCTCAATAAGTTAACTCATTGTAAAAAATACCGCAAAGTGTTGATTAAGAGTGCGGAAACCTACCGCCACAGTACATAAAGTAATATGTTATATATTAGTAGGATTGGTAAAAGTAACCAGCGGTATTATTTCCATATGTGTAGAAAGGCGAGTTCAATTGATCAATGGCAGAATAAAATATATGTGATAATGACTGTCACAGTTAGTAATTTTATATTATAATTTTTTGGCTGAGAAATTGTTTTTACTTTTCATTGTATTAAATTTAAAGACAGCTATAAAGGGCAACAACCAGCCATTTGATAACAGTGTGTGTTTATTATAACAACAAAAGGAACTATGTTATAGGGATAAGAGTGTGTGTTCATGGGCGAATTGGTTTCACACGTTTAACAGTCTAACTGTTTCGTATTAATTGGATTATCACTGTAATGATCTCAGTTTATTGTTCATGTTGGTCTTAGGAATTAATTGTGTCAATTATCTTAACAATTGAACTAATCTTATCAGCATTTTCTTTGAGTCTAATTTATTGTTTAAGTTGATGTTGAGTCATTCCTGAGTTCAATTAGGTGACGGTTTTTCTGTTTGTTTGTTTTGTAGAAAAGTTACTCCATTTAAAAAAAATCAGTTAATTTTAAAATTTTGTTTGATTTCATTTTTTGGCAATAAATGTTATTATTTGGTTTTAAATTAGTCTGGGCTACGTTATTGTAGATTAGCTTGACAATAATAGTTGATTTTATCCCAATCGGCCTTAAGTTCGAGGAAACAATTGACGGTCCAGCCCTGAGGTAAGTTTCTGCGTTGGCCGATAACCTAGATTTTAGGCCCCTTTAAACAACAAGCAAGCAAGTTTCTGCTTGTGCGGTAAGTATTTTTCTTTTCAGCAGCCGAGGAAAATATCTGCAAGAGGGTCGCCGCCACACATGCCAGCAAAAGGGCACAATTTCGGCTAACAAAATATGCATTGGCATACAAATCCCATGTCTAATTACCAGTAATCACTAAGACTAAAGGAAACAACATACGAAGTTTTTATTTTACCACTCATGAAGTTAATAATAATAATAATAATAATAATAATAATAATAATAATAATAATAATAATAATAATACGGTATATTTCTATGTGGCCCGCAAACTGCCCTCTTCATAACTATTGGCCCTCCATACAAGAAATTTTGAGCGGCCCTAGGTTAGGTGATTAAGTAATGATTTAATCATAAATGAAATTTTTGTAGCCTTATTTCATGTTTGTTAAAAAGACTGTTTAATTAAGACGTTATTATGGTAATCATTAAATGGGGATGTAATAATTTCAGTAACTGCCTTTAATTGATATTAACATGTAATTTTGATACTTGTTAATATTAAGAAAGACATCCAAATAAAAACGAACGGCCGAACATTAGTAAATGGAGAAACCTACCTCACTGAACAGGGACGCAACTAGACCACGACCCTTCAAGGATCGACAGTAATGCGCAGGGGAATGTTTTGACGTGGGCCCAACTCGAACGTGTCCCTTGACGTAATGAAGACATGAGATCGTTTAGATTGTTTTTCACTTCATTTACCTTCCAAGGGGCTCCAAGTCGAGTCATCGGAGAATTTTTAACACATGTGGATTGCCGGATAGTAATAATATTATGGAGTTGTTCATGATACCCTGGTCTCTCATTCAGGCAAAGCTGAAACAAATTCGATGCATCACCTTATCACTATATTCTACACCTTTCAGTTATTTTCTTCCATCTTTCCGGTCATTTTAATTCTGTAGGGTTTTAATTGGAATGCCATGGAGGTGAGATAGTCATATAAATGTTTTCCTAGAGTAGTGAAATAATAAAATGAATTTCAAAAGAATTCTACATAGATCGAAACATATACCATAGAAGTCGGATGGAACAATGTCCATTCAATACGGTGGATGATGTACAACATGCCGGACAATATCGAGCAATTTTCTCAGGTTATATTAGTGAAAACAACGTCCTTCTCTTTTTCTACTTTCGGGTCCTTCTATTGAATATGATTTAACTGTAATTTCTCGAATTGTCTGCAGTGCACTTCTAAATTGATCGTCTCATTGTGTGGGACTACAAAAATCCATCTCAAGATATGAGCTAGATTAAGTTTGTGACTTTCATGTTTCTATCTCAGTCTCATCCTTGG
The DNA here is from genome assembly GCF_040414725.1 of Anabrus simplex. NCBI lineage: Eukaryota > Metazoa > Arthropoda > Insecta > Orthoptera > Tettigoniidae > Anabrus > Anabrus simplex. Next base: position 463,950,514 of record NC_090265.1, on the reverse strand, counting down.
CTTTGATGATATGAAAGTGACCGAGGCATGAGTGTTCTCATATTTACCGAGGCGGTGCAGCTCTTTTCAGGCACACCCCCAATGGATATGAGCTGCATGTACCATTTTAACCATATACTACCCATTCTTAAATTTCTGACTGTACCGAGAGTCAGAGGACAGTAACTATTGCCTTCGGCAGCCCTGAAGGTGGTTTTCCGTGGTTTCCCATTTTCACACCAGGCAAATGCTGGGGCTGTACCTTAATTAAGGCCACGGCCGCTTCCTTCCAACTCCTAGGCCTTTCCTATCCCATCGTCGCCATAAGACCTATCTGTGTCGGTGCGACGTAAAGCCCCTAGCAAAAAAAAAAAAAACTATTGCCTTAACCGTCTCTCTACAGAGGCGGACCGGTATTACTAAGCCTATTACTAGTAACACCCTTCCACATACAGCCAGTCTTTGGAATAAATTGGGTGAAAAGTTTGCTCATAGGATGAGGTGGTAGAAAAGCAACATTTAGGACGACCAATCAAACTGCAAATATAGAACTTCAGGCCTTCTTAACGGTTTCAGTCCTGAAGTTAATGATAAATCTCAAAATTGTCAGTTACCAAGCTCTGCGATGAGCAATGAGTTGACTGCACAGCTGTACGCTAGCATTCGGGGATGCTCTGTTCGAATTCCGCAATTAGCAATGATCAGGCAAATTCTGGTTGGGCCTGTACCTTAATTAAGGCCATGACTTCTTCTTTCCCTGGTTTCACCTCTTCCTGTCTCATCGACGCCGAAAACGAGTTAATATTTAGTGCGACGCAAAAAAAAAAAAAAAAAAAGAAAGAAAAAAAAAAGAAACAGAAGTATGCAGGGAAAGTATTCATGATCAAAGTTAACTGAAACAATTAGAATACACTTATCTCAGATAAGATATACAGGAGGTAAACTGCAAGCATTCTCATGAAATAAATATATATTAGTCCCCATTTAAAGAAAACATCACTAAAATGCGTAACTATGAGTAGGCCTATTACCAATAATGATAAGTTCGTTAAAAATAAATCTGCCGCAAATTTTCAGTTTCCTTCCATTATTTCAGTTTCCGGGCTGAGTAGCTCGGACGGTAGAGCGCTGGACTTCTGAACCCAGTTTGGTAGATTCGATCCCGGCTTAGTCCGGTGGTATTTGAAGGTGCTCAAATACGGTTTTTTTTTTTTGCTAGTTGCTTTACGTCGCACCGACACAGATAGGTCTTATGGCGACGATGGGACAAAGAAGGGCTAGGAGTGGGAAGGAAGCGGCCGTGGCCTTAATTAAGGGACAGCCCCAGCATTTGCCTGGTGTGAAAATGGGAAACCACGGAAAACTATTTTCAGGGCTGCCGACAGTGGGGTTCGAACCTATTATCTCCTGAATACTGGATAGTGGCCGCACTTAATCGACTGAATCTATCGAGCTCGGTGCTCATATTCGTCAGCCTTCTGTCGGTAGATTTACTGGCACCTAAAAGAACTCCTGCGGAACAAAATTATGTCACTTCGGCGTCTCTAAAAACCGTAAAAGTAGTTAGTCTGACGAAAGAAATGAATACATTAATATTTAAATAATAATAAATAATGGTATTATTTTACGTTCCAATTTATGTGTAGCGCCCTTAACAAGCTAGTAATTTTACTATGTCTTCAACTCTATATTAACAAAATATAAATGCACCATCCATTTCTGTGTGCAGTTCTACGGCTGTAGAATGCAATACATTAGATGCATGCCAGATGGTGTTACGTGATTAATTCTATACATTAAACCAAGGAAAACGTTTAACTGTCAAGCACATGTGTAATGAAATGAATAAGGGACGTTATATCGTTGTCGACTCTTAATACTTTCCGTCATAATGTTATATACAGTATTTATTGTATTAATTAAATGAGAACATTTATTTCAACAAGGAATTAAATATTAAAATCCACCGACTTTCACTCATTATAAAAACGATTTCTTTATTATACTAAACCGTAAGAGATCAGAAAGAGGCCGTAATACCAGAGTAGCATACTCATCGGTTTCTCATCAAGGTGACCGCGGTTCGAATCCTGGTCAATGCATGTAAGGGTTTTGAAATGAAAAGTCATGTCCCTGTTGTTTAGATTCCACGTAAAACTGGAGGTCATACGGCTATGATCACAATATCAACAGGCATAGAAAACTACAGCCTTGCTTGCTTGTTTATTTATCAAATATTACCAACATCGTTGAGTTATAATAACTTTGACGATTTGTAGATTAACAGTTTGTGTATATGAAATTAAAGATTTCTTACATACTTCTACACAGCAATTTTGTATAAAAAAAGACACTCTCAAAGTGAAAGAAATGCACTAAGTAGAAACTTCCCCGGGTATAGATTTAGGAGAACCGTTCAACTCCACCAGTAATAAGATAAGCATTGCCTGTCCGATACTTATTTTTTCTGCTTCAATTCATACTGAGGTGATATTTTCATACTCTAAATACGTTTTTAGATCTATAAGTGATGAAATTCTGTGTATGTTAGTAATGAATAATTCTAGAAGGTGCAGTCATAAGGCCATTTTTGTCTGTAGGTACTAAGATTTACTGTAGAGACCGGTTACTTATCTGAATGGTCAGCATCGGAACCTTCAGTTCAAAGAGTCTCGGTTTCCACTCCCGGCGGGGTTTGGGAATGTAATTGCGTCTGGTTAATTCCTCTGATTCAGGGACTAGGTGTTTCTGTTGGCCCCAGTACAGCCTCTTCACTTACACACAACTCATCACACTACCACACAGCACATAATAGACATCGATGAGCCATAGCATTATGACCACCCCAACCGGGGGCATTTAGCGCTTCTGGAGTGGGCAGAGTAACAGGTGACATTCTGGTAGCATATAGGGCAGGTCTACAGGCTTACTGTTAGTGGTGTCTCCGACGACAGATTGGGAAAAGCGGCTGATCTCTCCGTGTTTGACAGAGGGCAAATTGTGATGGCACGGCGCCTTGGCACCAACATTTTTTAAACGGCGTGGCTTGTGGGCTGCTATCGCGCCACTGTTGTAAGCACGTATCGAAAGTGGCACAATGATAGGCAAACTACGACGCGTCGTCCAGCCATTTGTCGACAGTGGTTTATTGATGACAAGAGACCTGCGGAAGCTGTCAGGCATTATTCGGAGCGGACGTGGGACCACAGTTCGCTAAATCACTAACACGTACAACGGTGATGACGAGGGCAATGTTTCCCAGCGCACGGTTCATCGAACACTGTTGTGCATGGGACTGTGAAGTCGACGATCCAGTCGTACCTCAATGCTGACTACACTCCACAAAAGCAGCGCATGAGGTGGCTGAAAATCATCGCCACTGGACTGTGGATGGTCAGAAGAAGGTCGCCTGGTCCGATGAATCCAGATTCCTGGTTCATAGTGCCGACGGCCGAGCGTGTGTATGCCGATTCCATCGGAAGCTATGATACGTTGTTGCACGGTTCGGTGGAGGCAGGCTGGTGGAGGAGGTGTGATGATCCGGGCGATGTTTTAATGAGACACACTAGGGTCTGTTATACCGGTACGCCGGATGTTATTGGTAATCACGTCCATCCGTCCATGTCAGGAGTGTTCGCTGATGCTGACGACCATTTCCAACAGGATACGCTCCTTGAAACACTGCCAGCATTGTGAAGGACTGCTTCGAGGAACATAATTCTGTGGCATGGTTCTAAAAGGGCCAATGTCAAAAAACCTGTTTTTGAGCTAGGAGCATTTGAAGTTTTGCTTATAGTTTTCCAATTATTGTTTTCAACAACTAACTTTAAATAACTTTATACTTTCTTTGTGGAAGTCACCTTATTAAACGCTAATTTTTTCTATCGTATTCTTTAAAAATTGCCAGGTCTCTAATCTTTATTGGTAATCTAACATTATTGGCAAGGGCTTATTTAAACGTTAACTGTTCGTTTAGTACTTAACAGAGACATTGACCCTTTTGACATGTTGCAAGCCAGTATAAAACGCATTTGTATCAGTTAATATCTCAATTTCGATCAAAAAAAATGACATTGGCCCTTTTAGAACCAAGCCACAGAATTATGAATTTGATTTTATGCCGTGGCCCTAAGATAACCCGATATATACCCCATTGAACATTGGTCGTTTGTCTTGGAGAAGCAGGTCATGCTACATGACCACCGCCTAGCAGAGAGCTCTAACTGGAGGACCTGCTGTTGCGCTTGTGGTTACCCCAGCTTACCTTCCGCCACCTCGTTGAATTGATTCTTCTCTAAGAGGCCGTGGTTCTGGGAAACAAATTTGGTCCTACATCGTATTAGTTAGATGGTCATAATGTCATTGAATGGCTCATCGGTGTATCCTTCCACGTAAGGTTTGCGTCAGAAATGGAGTCTGAACGAAAAACAGGACCAAGTCCACATGTGCGACGCAGCTTGAACTCCCGACCCTACCAGTGTAGTGCATAGCGTTTTATCTGCTATAACTTGTCACTGTTATGGTAGGTTGATTTTGGGAAATTTACTGAACCCTTTTGGTCCATATTGAGGGATACCTACCTTTCTTACCTATCAGCAAAGTTCATGAGATCTGTCTCTTGGGTCGTGTCGGGTTCTTCGTCACTTGCTGAGGTAAAGGTAGGGTTCAGTAATTCTAATCTATCTACTGGAATGAAAGGTCTGTTTAAAAGATTCCTATTTATTCAGGAAATTTGAAGCCTTTTTTTATGTCAATGGTATCATAGAAGTCAATTGTGTCCACTGGACACCACAATCATTTTTACATAAACGTCTGAACACTGGTGTGAGACTTTAACGTAACTGCCTGACGGGCATTCTTACTAGAAACCATTGTCTCAATTATTAATCATTTAAGAAAGGAAAGTCTGGAAATCCTTAAATTCGGCTTCCATGTGAGACCACATGTACCATCATAGTGATTCGTTATGGTCCAGCCCTCGTAACACGAACTCTGGACTCTGGGTGTAATTAAGGCCGTCCAATCGGTGTGTGCCACACAGTGGTTCTACGGCATGGACCCTTAATTGAATCGATGTGACCTGCGTCTATGTCATGGACCGACATCTAATCTTCTAAGTTACTTTAAAGTCATTGCGGATGATGACCGCAAGGAAAGGATGCTACAATGGCATATGGCCCTAATCTAAGTCACTGAGGTTGATGACCCCCTAACCATCCAAGTTTCTAGGCTGAAGGCTAAACACAATTAAGTTACATCGGTTGAAGACCAAAGTTCCACTTTACTATCCCCAGCACATTCACTGCTCAATCAATCAAGTTCAATAATTACAACACTAGCAATGCTCACAAACTTTGTGGCAGTAAAATCCATTTCCTTCGGATATGTCCCTTTAATCGTTACTTTATATTTTAATATTCCCCAGAAAAACAAACTTAAATTTTCAGAATGCATCTCCAAGTTATTCGCTTGATTAAAGTTATTTCAAATGCGGTTTCACTGAATTTAATAATTAAATAAATTTAAATGATTTAACGAAATGTTAACGAACAACAAATTTTATCTCCGCGGACTCTGGTTTCTTCACAAATTTCTACGCAGCTGTGATGTGAATTCAATATTGCGATGTTTATCTGGCTGGAAAAGAATTTGTTACATAATTCATGTCCAGCTATATATATGCTGTCTCGTGATTTCACACTTTAAAGTCTAATCTAGTCCTAACCATTATCAAAACTTGGATATCCTATGAACCTACGTACAAACCAAACAACTCGCCATATAATTACGATGTCACATCTCGTCATACCATTATGAATTTTGCACACCCCTCACAGACAAACCGATCATCACAGCCATCGCTGTATATTTTGGACAACCCTGAATTTGGTTACTCTGTTCCTTATACTCAAAGTTCGTGATTTCAAATGTTCATTACGTCCCCAATTACAGTATTTCACAATACTCAGATCATTACCGGCTATGAATTTCAACTAAATCCAGCATTTTAACGTTTTCCCTGGCCAAGAATTACAATCTCAATTCCACACGGGTCCCGTTATCATAGCTGAGGTCTCTCATCCCCCGAGTTCGCTTGGCAGTTACACGAAACACCTGGTTTTTTCACAGTTGACTGGCTTCTCAAAATGCTCCCTTTAAACTCTGCCGACATAATTAAACAAATACGATATTCTAACCAACAAAATGCACAGATTATGCTTCAAGATGCCCACACTAATTATACGCGTCGCCAATTGATACTGCTATGTATTTCTATGAATTTCTTTCCATTCTCAACATTATAAAATATTCCTCGGGCTATCCTGTCCCGGCTTCAATGACAGGACTCTAACCTGATTCGCACATCTCATCTCAACTCATATAAAACATTCCTCGGGCTTCCGTGTCCCGGCTTCAATGACAGGTCCAACCTGATTCACAAATCTCATATCAACAAAACTAACCTCTGTTTCCCAGCTCCACAATTATCATCGACAAAGAACTGGAATAAAATCCTTACTAGAAATCTCGACGTCTAATATCGCACAATGCATTAATCATGAATAACTTCGCATAAATGATATCGTATTTAATAACTTGATTTTTTAAAGAACAAAGTGACTGAAACATTCTACTACATCTTTTTATTGTCAGTCAGACACAGTTTAAAAATGGGCATTAAAAAAACCGTTTCTCTCCGTGACCAAACTCATCACCCTAGGTTCTCACCCGACAGCGCGCTTCCACTCGATTGAAAATGAGTAACCATGGATTATTATTATTAACGTCAAATTGCAGACAGAAAATTTTACGCCGAATGAACATCTTAATTTGGCATCACAAAATATAGGCAATACACTTCACACTGATGACGATCTACATTGGACGTGATATCACTTCGGAACCCTATTCAATAACTTTGTACAACATTATACAGCACTCGCAAGACTTCAAAAATTTATCCAAGTGGGAAATAAAACAAATGACTCTTTTAGTCGTACTCTCACATTTACAAAACTTAGTAGGGGTGACCACTGCGTCGTATATCCCCATTCAAATACACTTTTATAGATCACGAGACAAGATATAAGAGGTAGTAAGATGGAAAGTCACCTACCTCATGTCGTCACGCCAGTGTTCGTCATAGGGCTCACCTACGACCCTGGCACTTTATTTAGCCATTTTTACATTCATGGCTTCACAGTTTATTATTATTTTCTTCAGGTTTCCTGGAATAAAGCATAAAAAAAGAAATACCCTTCACTTGTTTGTTGAGCGCACACGATGGACTATAATTGTTTCCGCACACGAATTAATTAATCACATTAGAATTTATTCAGTACTTTGACCGTCCTATCTGGTACAATTATTTCACTCAAGAAAACTATCCCTTCATGGACTCAAGACCTAGCCACACTGGCTGAAATCTGCAGTTGAACTCAGTCTACTTTCGTTGTTTGATTTCGCAGAGCTGCTCAACAATCTTTCGTCCGCTTTGTATCACAAATGCCGGAGAAGGAGACTTCGTCATGGCGTCCCTTCATATTTATAGCATCGGATCTCTCCCTTTGCCGCCAAGAAAATTTCTATAAATTTTCTGACTTACCTAAACTGTAATTTCAAGAGTTTTGAAAGTGACTACATGCTTGCTACATTTCTGGCGGTAGTGTTCATGGACATTAAAAAATTTTACGGGTTCGATTTGTGAGATGATTGACCCCCTTTGATAGGCACTATATTTTTTTGACTTGGCTTGGGTCGCCATGTACACGCGCTTTGAAATAGTTCACAAAAATGACTTGAGATTCTTCCGCCGTTGACACGTGTGGCTGACGTCACGTACCCCAGAGCGTGGGACCGAAGGTAATCACCCCCTCGTCACGTGTCAAATCCATGCTATCAAGAATCCAACTTTTAAATGATTGTCGATTTATACATAATGTTCTTAGGGCACAAAGGTCATGGGTTCATATTTCCCCCAAGACACGAATTCCTTTCGCACAGTGACAAGGAATTTCCTTTAAAATACTCCAGATGGTGAAATTTCTAATTTTGACGTCTGATGAAACATGACCTTTGAACATAAATTCCTTTCTTCTCCCTTAGGCAATTGCTCATCTCCTGGTGTACGGATACTGGTTGATGCCTTCAGCTTCCTGGTAGTTATTGGTTACTCGGGGAGTTCGGGGTTGCGGGGTAGATCTCCAGTGAATTGTAGTTGACTTATTGGAAGTTAGGTGGTTTGTCCTTCCAACTTCTCGACGAACTTGCATTCACATCAAAATGCGAAGTTTCTGGGTTCAAATCCCTGTCCTCATTACCGTCGTTGTCACTGACTTTCTTCACTTTAGCAGGTGGTTTACTGTTCTTCTTCTTCATCATTCTCCTCATCTTCTTCATTTTAGCAGCTGGCTGACCCTTCTTCTTCTTCATCATCATCCTCATCTTCATTTTAGCAGCTGGCTTACTCTTCTTCTTCATCATCACCCTCATCTTCTTCATTTTTGCAGCTGGCTTACACTTCTTCTTCATCATCGTCATCTTCTTCATTTTAGCAGCTGGCCTACCCTTCTTCGCATTTGCTTTAGCCTTTCTTGCCGGACCATAATCGTCATCGCTGGCATCCTCGTCTGAATTTTCATCACTTCTGCTTTTCTTAGGTCTCTTCTTCTTACTGGCACCAAATCGTTTAGGTTTTGCTTCTCCCTCTTCAGACCCATGCCATAGATCAGAATGTCTGGATTTGTTATTATTCCACCTTCTATCAGCTTTATTTCCACAACGGCGTCTGCGTCTTTGGTGAGAATTTTCCCGACATCGACCCTGGTTCCTCCTACATGGATCACGGCGTCTATTTCACTTTCCGTACAGGTAGCTAGGCTGTTCCACGTTCTTACTATCCTGGTTTAGTATGGTTTCAAACCCTTGCCCATTATTCTCTTGTATGACTGCCTGCGAGACATCCCTATCCGGTCTACTCTCTTCGATATGGTTTGCGACATTCGTTTGGTTTTCCACATGCGTAACTACTTGTGGCGCTGATTTAGGAGACTTCATGTTAGTTAGATATTCAAGTATACGTGCCATTATAACCTCGACTGTTTCTAACTTCTTGTTCGAGTCTTTCGCATCCACCTTTATATTTTCACTTGGTTCCTTCAAGTCTGCCTGTACCTCCTCAATACTCCTAGCCGTTTCTTCCTGAGTTGTACCTAAATTCCTTATATCCTCTTCTACCTCTGTCTTCAGATCGGCCCTAAGCTCAGCTTGATCTGACATCAACTGCTGATGTATTTCCCTACTTTCGTTGACGTGCCTATCGAGGTCCCCTCTAATTATGTCCTGATTTTCACCGAGAACACGATGTAGCTCGCGAGTTTCTATAAACTGCTGATTTATTTCATGTTTAAAGTCACCAATGTCCTTCCTAATATCAACGCTAGCTTCCTTACAACTATCCTGAGTGTCCTGCACTATAATGTCAACATTTTGAACAACTTCCTTCATACCTTTTAATTCCACATCTGCACTATCTAATTTATTGTCCATGGTTCCTACGACTTCCTTCATACCTTTTAATTCTACATCCGCACTATCTAATTTATTGTCCACTGTCTCTAGCTTATTATCCACTGTTTCCAACCTTACACTCATAGATTTAATATTCTCACTTAAGTCCTTCCTATCGGCATCCATTCTCTCCATAAAGTCCTTCATCATTTGGACCACCTGCCCTTGGGCCAATTCTCCCTCCTGCATAAACATACTGTATTTAACAGAAAACGATAGGTCATCGGTGAGTCCGAGACTTCCACGGCGTATAATAGGACTACAACGATAAACATCACAACATCCTCCTATCTAACACATCACACTGTTAATGCAACTATCTCTCAAATTTTATTTCATAAAATGTGAAATTCAATGTTCACTCGATCAAAGTGATCAGCCAAAACACTCAAACCAGTATTCAAAATTTTGGGAAATTATTCTAACACATACTTAAATTATACCTTTCATTCAGTAGATAAATTATTCTCATAGTGGTATCTCCTAGCCTTACTCATCGGGCGTTTATCTATTTCTTCGAGTTCACTATCAACTCTGGCGCACGATTTTATCATCCATAATGTGGCATAGCCTCAACATTATTTCTCATTTCCTCTAGTACACGATTTTTCCAAAATATCCTTATCGTTATCGTGACTTAGGTTCCCTCATCGTTATCGTGACTCATGCCCCAACGTTGGTGCGACAACTTACTGGTCGACCAACGTATAACAATCTTACAATTGGTCATCGTTTCACTGATGTCAACCAACCTAACTTGTAGTTCTTCTCTCGATGTACTTAGGCCCTCTCTTAAGTGACTGAAGCCACCACGTTGGGCAACATTTTACTGATGCACAACGTGTACAATTATCCTCCTCGCTATCGTGACTTAGGCCTCACTGTTAAGTGCCTGATGCCCCACGTTGGGTGCCAACTTACTGATCCCTTTTGGTCCATATTGAGGGATACCTACCTTTCTTACCTATCAGCAAAGTTCATGAGATCTGTCTCTTGGGTCGTGTCGGGTTCTTCGTCACTTGCTGAGGTAAAGGTAGGGTTCAGTAATTCTAATCTATCTACTGGAATGAAAGGTCTGTTTAAAAGATTCCTATTTATTCAGGAAATTTGAAGCCTTCTTTTATGTCAATGGTATCATAGAAGTCAATTGTGTCCACTGGACACCACAATCATTTTTACATAAACGTCTGAACACTGGTGTGAGACTTTAACGTAACTGCCTGACGGGCATTCTTACTAGAAACCATTGTCTCAATTATTAATCATTTAAGAAAGGAAAGTCTGGAAATCCTTAAATTCGGCTTCCATGTGAGACCACATGTACCATCATAGTGATTCGTTATGGTCCAGCCCTCGTAACACGAACTCTGGACTCTGGGTGTAATTAAGGCCGTCCAATCGGTGTGTGCCACACAGTGGTTCTACGGCATGGACCCTTAATTGAATCGATGTGACCTGCGTCTATGTCATGGACCGACATCTAATCTTCTAAGTTACTTTAAAGTCATTGCGGATGATGACCGCAAGGAAAGGATGCTACAATGGCATATGGCCCTAATCTAAGTCACTGAGGTTGATGACCCCCTGACCATCCAAGTTTCTAGGCTGAAGGCTAAACACAATTAAGTTACATCGGTTGAAGACCAAAGTTCCACTTTACTATCCCCAGCACATTCACTGCTCAATCAAACAAGTTCAATAATTACAACACTAGCAATGCTCACAAACTTTGTGGCAGTAAAATCCATTTCCTTCGGACATGTCCCTTTAATCGTTACTTTATATTTTAATATTCCAAAGAAAAGCAAACTAAAATTTCCAGAATGCATCTCCAAGTTATTCGCTTGATTAAAGTTATTTCAAATGCGGTTTCACTGAATTTAATAATTAAATAAATTTAAATGATTTAACGAAATGTTAACGAACAACAAATTTTATCTCCGCGGACTCTGGTTTCTTCACAAATTTCTACGCAGCTGTGATGTGAATTCAATATTGCGATGTTTATCTGGCTGGAAAAGAATTTGTTACATAATTCATGTCCAGCTATATATCCTGTCTCGTGATTTCACACTTTAAAGTCTAATCTAGTCCTAACCATTATCAAAACTTGGATATCCTATGAACCTACGTACAAACCAAACAACTCGCCATATAATTACGATGTCACATCTCGTCATACCATTATGAATTTTGCACACCCATCACACACAAACCGATCATCACAGCCATCGCTCTATATTTTGAACAACCCTGAATTTGGTTACTCTGTTCCTTATACTCAAAGTTCGTGATTTCAAATGTTCATTACGTCCCCAATTACAGTATTTCACAATACTCAGATCATTACCGGCTATGAATTTCAACTAAATCCAGCATTTTAACGTTTTCCCTGGCCGAGAATTACAATCTCAATTCCACACGGGTCCCGTTATCATAGCTGAGGTCTCTCATCCCCCGAGTTCGCTTGGCAGTTACACGAAACACCTGGTTTATTCACTCTGACTGGCTTCTCAAAATGCTCCCTTTAAACTCTGCCGACATAATTAAACAAATACGATATTCCAACCAACAAAATGCACAGATTATGCTTCAAGATGCCCACACTAATTATACGCGTCGCCAATTGATACCGCTATGTATTTCTATGAATTTTTTTCCATTCTCAACATTATAAAATATTCCTCGGGCTATCATGTCCCGGCTTCAATGACAGGACTCTAACCTGATTCGCACATCTCATCTCAACTCATATAAAACATTCCTCGGGCTTCCGTGTCCCGGCTTCAATGACAGGTCCAACCTGATTCACAAATCTCATATCAACAAAACTAACCTCTGTTTCCCAGCTCCACAATTATCATCGACAAAGAACTGGAATAAAATCCTTACTAGAAATCTCGACGTCTAATATCGCACAATGCATTAATCATGAATAACTTCGCATAAATGATATCGTATTTAATAACTTGATTTTTTTAAGAACAAAGTGACTGAAACATTCTACTAGATCTTGTTATTGTCAGTCAGACACAGTTTAAAAATGGGCATAAAAAACCCGTTTCTCTCCGTGACCAAACTCATCACCCTAGGTTCTCACCCGACAGCGCGCTTCCACTCGATTGAAAATGAGTAACCATGGATTATTATTATTAACGTCAAATTGCAGACAGAAAATTTTACGCCGAATGAACATCTTAATTTGGCATCACAAAATATAGGCAATACACTTCACACTGATGACGATCTACATTGGACGTGATATCACTTCGGAACCCTATTCAATAACTTTGTACAACATTATACGGCACTCGCAAGAGTTCAAAAATTTATCCAAGTGGGAAATAAAACAAATGACTCTTTTAGTCGTACTCTCACATTTACAAAACTTAGTAGGGGTGACCACTGCGTCGTATATCCCCATTCAAATACACTTTTATAGATCACGAGACAAGATATAAGAGGTAGTAAGATGGAAAGTCACCTACCTCATGTCGTCACGCCAGTGTTCGTCATAGGGCTCACCTACGACCCTGGCACTTTATTTAGCCATTTTTACATTCATGGATTCACAGTTTATTATTATTTTCTTCAGGTTTCCTGGAATAAAGCATAAAAAAAGAAATACCCTTCACTTGTTTGTTGAGCGCACACGATGGACTATAATTGTTTCCGCACACGAATTAATTAATCACATTAGAATTTATTCAGTACTTTGACCGTCCTATCTGGTACAATTATTTCACTCAAGAAAACTATCCCTTCATGGACTCAAGACCTAGCCACACTGGCTGAAATCTGCAGTTGAACTCAGTCTACTTTCGTTGTTTGATTTCGCAGAGCCGCTCAACAATCTTTCGTCCGCTTTGTATCACAAATGCCGGAGAAGGAGACTTCGTCATGGCGTCCCTTCATATTTATAGCATCGGATCTCTCCCTTTGCCGCCAAGAAAATTTCTATAAATTTTCTGACTTACCTAAACTGTAATTTCAAGAGTTTTGAAAGTGACTACATGCTTGCTACATTTCTGGCGGTAGTGTTCATGGACATTAAAAAATTTTACGGGTTCGATTTGTGAGATGATTGACTCCCTTTGATAGGCACTATATTTTTTTGACTTGGCTTGGGTCGCCATGTACACGCGCTTTGAAATAGTTCAAAAAATGACTTGAGATTCTTCCGCCGTTGACACGTGTGGCTGACGTCACGTACCCCAGAGCGTGGGACCGAAGGTAATCACCCCCTCGTCACGTGTCAAATCCATGCTATCAAGAATCCAACTTTTAAATGATTGTCGATTTATACATAATGTTCTTAGGGCACAAAGGTCATGGGTTCAGTATTGACAGTGTTACCATATGTACAGGGTAGGGGTAGGGTTTATAGCCCAGGTGCCAATTTGTAGAGTAACGAAGGTCACAGTAGTGCTAGTGCACTGCTACTTAATGTGTCGTTTAGTTGACTAATAGTGAAGTTTCATGGGAGGCTGGGTTGGAATCCAGAATAGTTCGACTTAGGAGCAATGATAATGCTCAGCTACAGTGTGGCACGAATACCACAGGCAGTACCCAAGGGTAAGTAATGCTATATTCAAGCCCAAGTTACAAAGATAACAGCAAATAGTAAGTATAATAAAAGGCTATGAAAGGAATGGAAGAGCGAAAAAGAAAACAGTAGAGATCCAACGTGGATGCTACAGGAATATGAATATGATATGTAAACAAGACTTCGTAAAATTCTCGCAAAAAGGGACTAGGAGAAACAAATTCAAGAAACAAAAGGGTGGAGGAAATTGCAAATGGCAAGAAGATAATTATTTGTAGCTTTGGAATATATAATATTGTAACCGAGGTTACATTTGTGGCTCTCTTCACTAAAATTTTTTAGATATGGCATCTTGTCGTGGAAATTGGTGTCACCGGGAATTTATTTCTGTTATTTTCTGTTATTGCTTTCATCCTATGTTTTTAACTGTAACTGCTCATTTCGGTACTGGGGCAGTGCAAATATATTCTTACGATATAACATCAACAAAATACGAGCCGAACAAGCGGCAGACAAGAGTGAAACAAGAGGGAAGATACCAAGATATCACATGACAAAGCGTAGTTCCCAAGCAAGTAGAGTGCTGGACGATGAATGCCCATCATGAGATACAATAAAAAATACAATCCTAATTAAAATTTCCCAACCATATCATATATTTCAAACATATAGAAAGGGAATACAGAATGCAGATACCGAGCTCGATAGCTGCAGTCGCTTAAGTGCGGTCAGTACGCAGTATTCGGGAGATAGTGGGTTCGAACCCCACTGTCGGCAGCCCTAAAGATAGTTTTCCGTGGTTTCCCATTTTAATAATAATAGAATTTGATGCAGCCAATTGCCAAGAAATAAATACAATATCGTACATTGATCATTCAGTACAAAATGAGGTCAACGACGTTGTTCCTTCCGTATACTCCCGAAGATGGTACCGATCGCATTGTTTCTTGCACAGTTTGCAAGTACAGTCGTGATGTCTTGTCTTGTCGCATATTTTGTGATGGAATCCATGCACAGCGATTCGCGTCATGATATGTCGCAGATCGTAATTTGGGCGTTGCCAGTCTTGAGTCATCATAGCATCCGTGGTGTAAAACGTGCTCCATATTTCTTTCTTCTTGTCGTGTAGTTCTTTTAATTCACTCCAATACACAGGTGTAGAATGTAATAGCATCCATTCTCGAAGATCCTCTATAACGAACCTTTCTCTCACCAGCTCATATACCAACCGTGAGGGGGTAAATTTACATACGCTGAGTGCTCTTTTCAGATAAATTGCCTTGATCTTTTCCCATTCCAGAAGATTGCTCTTAAGTCCCATATTAGATGCAATCCGTAGCTCACAATAGGCGAGATCTTCACTCTGAATAGCTTTACCGCTGTATCTACTGAGAGGTTCCTTATGTGTAAGATGTCGTGCATTGCTGTTATCGCAGGTTGCGACCTTGTCCTGGGGCTGGGGTGGGGCTGCACCTTAATTAAGGCCACGGCCGCTTCCTTCCCACTCCTAGCTCCTCCCTGTCCTATCGTCGTCATAAGACCTATCTGTGTCGGTGCGACGTAAAGCAAGTAGCAAAAAAAAAAAAATGCAGATAACAATTTACAAACGATACCCAAGAAACATGAACGTCAAATATAAACAACATTAGTTGAAAGGGAAAGAGAAGGTGACCAAGGAAAAGAATAGGAAAGTTTCAAGTCCCTAAACACATGCAATAGCAAAAAACAATCTGCGTTAAAACTAGCTAGCACTTAGACTCACTCGGTCCATCGTCCACAGATCCAAACAATTCACATCGCAAATTTTAGGTTAGGTGATAAAAAGTTTCAACGTGTTTTTGCATATCTCTCCGTCGTAAGATATAACAGAAATTATTAGCCCAGATTTCTTACTGTAGCTAAAAGGGATCAATATAAGGTTCGAGAAGGAATGGATACGTAATAAAAACACTCGCTTCCAGAACGAATAAAGATGGAATACCGTACGGATAATTTAGTAAAAATGTTCATACATTATGACTTCCTCCTCGAGACGATAGTCTTGGCACTCAGACATAATAACTTATTCTTCTACTTTATCTGCTTATCCTCCAGGGTTTGTTTTTCTCTCGAACTCAGCGAGGGATCCCACCTCTACCGCCTCAAGGGCAGTGTCCTGGAACTTCAGACTCTGGGTCGGGAAGCTCGAGGCCGAAATATACAGCGTGATTCAACAGCCACCGGGCGAGTTGGCCGTGGGCGTAGAGGCGCGCGTCTGTGAGCCCGCATCCGGGAGACAGTGGGTTCGAATCCCACTGTCGGCAGCCCTGAAGATGGTTTTCCGTGGTTTCCCATTTTTACACCAGGCAAATGCTGGGGCTGTACCTTAGTTAAGGCCACGGCCGCTTCCTTCCAACTCCTAGTCCTTTCCTATCCCATCGTCGCCGTAAGACCTATCTGTGTCGGTGCGACGTAAAGCCCATAGAAAAAAGATTCAACAGCCCCTTCAAATGTAGTTTTATGTAACCCACAATATTCATTCCGTCCTGAAAACATCTGCCCTGCCGGTATGGTCAGACAACACAACCGGATATCTTGGTATTTACCGCTTCAACATGTTAGGACGCTGTAATGTTATACTCGTATTAAACCCTGGAAGACATGCGTGTGCCTTCTAGAATCTAGATCATATGAACCTGACACGCCGGCAAAACCCTAAATTGATATTGTGACTGCAGTAAACCTAATACTTGCTATAAGCTGCCCAGTGTGCCGTACGGAACTGTAGTGTAGTTAGTAAAGGCCCGGGGGAGCGGACTTTCATGTCGGGTGGGAAGTTCGAGAGTGGGGCGAAGATTACAAATTTTTGAAATATTTGTTTAATACTTACCACACGCAATGTAAATTTAATACCCGCATTAACGCAAATTGTGTGTGAATGAATGTGCCTGTGGCCATAAGAAGGGCCGATTAGTTAACAGGCCGGTCACATACAAACCGCAAATTATAGGAACACAACTGCCCTGGCAGTGTTCTAGCGCAGCATTTGCTCGATGTGATAACCGTTTTGGTTCATACAAATTCGGGCTCGGTGTCCAATAGCATTCAAGGTGTAATTGCTCGGTAGTCGTCCGTGTTGAGTTGCCGAAGCTGGTCGTGGTTTTTTGGCGCTTGAGTGTAAACGACGTTCTTCAAATGTCCCCACAAGGAAAAGTCTAATGGCGTTAAATCAGGTGACCTGACGGGCCAAGAAACAGGGCCTCGTCGTCCTATCATTTTCCCTGGCATTTCCTCATTCAGATGGTTACGAACGGGCAAAGTCGAGTGTGGTGGAGCTCCACCCTGTTGCAATCCCATCGTCAAACGATCGTACAAGGGCACATCCTCTAACAGTTGGAGTTCCTGACGCAGAAAGTGCAGGTAGCGTGGGCTCATCAAATGGCCCTCAAACAATAAGGTCCACTCAGGCGATCCTCCAAGATTCCGCACCAAACATTCACTCCCCATCGTACTTGATGGGCCGCCTGTCGCAATCAGTGAGGGTTGTCTGGACTCCAATAGTACATGTTGTGGCGATTGATGTTCCCATTATTGTGGAAGCGCGATTCGTCCGATAACAAGATATGCGATACGAATGCTGCATCATTTTCCAGCCTGCCTAATAGCCACCGACAGAACTCCATTCGAGTTTCGAGCTTCGAAATCCCGCCCATGGAGTTCTTGGTGTAGCTCAAAAGGGTATGGGTGAAATTTACGTTCATGCAGTATTCGCCAAACGGACGGCTGGCTAGTGTTCACCTGTCGTGAAATCCCCCTTGCATTGATGTGTGGATTATTACGAGCTGCCTCCAGAACGGCCTGTTCTGTTTCACCCGACATAACGGCCTATCGCGGACTGTTGTCTTGTTGGAAATCACGCCTGATGTCCTTAGGCGTCTTTCAACACGGCGGAATGTCGCAGCAGCCGGGTGTCGCCTGTCGGGATACCGTTCCTGGTACAGACGTAGTGCCTCGCACGCGTTTTTTCTTGCTTCCTCATAAATGAGAAGCATGTCAACGTATTCCTCTGTGGAAAACATGCCGAATGACAGCAGATATATTACCGTACATTCAGATCCTAACCAGCGGCACAAGATGAATAACAGCGTTATTCTACTGTTTGAATGAGTCAAACGTGGGCCTGTGTTTACATATTCAAACATCATACCGATGCAAAAATATTTGAACGATGCAGGATTCGAACTACCGCTTGCACATTCCGTCGATTACTAGGCGAACGCCTAACCAAATCCACCACGCTACACTGCTGGAAACGTGCTGGTAGTACGACGAGAGCAGAGTACATACGCCATTCGGTTCAGTGTTTAAGACATTAATTACTGCACTGTTACTTAGTTTTATGCATTGATTCCCCTCTTCATTACACCCGGTCACGAGGCACGACACATTAACATAGTTACATGGTAAAAGGACGTAGGTACATGGTTTCAGGGCGTCATGTTTTGCGAACGGATGATATATTTCACTAGGGTTCAGAATCTTGTACAAAATGTGCTCACTGCACATTTGTACCATACAGTACGCCTGCAGGGGAATAGCACTCCTGTAACCTTGTGCACGTTAGTTGGGCTGCAGCAAACGATATTGGAAAGGGCTGCTGAATCACATTGTACACTAGTTGAAGAGGGGAGGTGGGGCGTAGAGGTTATGAAACACACCCACGCATAAATATGCTGGAAGGTAGTCGTACTTTGTAGATATGACGGTGATGATATCATCGAAAGTTTGGTGAGACAATCGTCCGACACGGAATAAAACAGGCAGAGTTGACAAAAATAAGGCGTTGGTGAGTAGAGTCCATTTCACCAGGTCGTAGAAAAAGCGTCGGAAGAAGAAGAACCAACATGCATCGTATATCTACAGCAAGAGAGGTACACCGACAGAAAATTGAAATTCTAGAGCAATATTTTTGCATGAGACGGTATCAAATTTGCGTATTGTTTCTAATTCAAGAACGGTTTAAAGTTTGTTTGGAACCGTGAGTATTTGAATTTATGATCAGGAAATGATGCTCGGAGACTGAAACATGATAGTATTTCAATAATCTGAGGATCATAATCACAGTTACCGCCAAATGTAAGCATGATCAAGGATAGAAACAGTCAATTGAATTGTCAAAATTTTACCATACACCGTGTAGGGCTTCAGCTCATGGGAAGCTACTACCTATAATACGCATCCATGAAGCAGTAGGCAATAAAACCAGTATTACTGATCATGGTGCTCGGAAGCCAATATCCAATCTAATAACAGGAAGCCTCGTGACCGGCATGGTCATTCGGTTGGAGGTACCGAGTTGTATGCCATTGCGATTATATTAAATCATTCTGGGCACTTAAACACTATGTAATCTTAATACACTGATGACAGTGACAATGCAACACCAAGGAGGAGTGGTTCGAAAGGGATGAAAGTTGGGGATAAAACAGAGACGGCACGGATGAATAATTGATGTTTATTTCAAACCGATATGCAGGTTACACAATGCGCACGGCATCGACTCAGTAGGATGTAGGACCACCGCGAGCGGCGATGCACGCAGAAACACGTCGAGGTACAGAGTCAATAAGAGTGCGGATGGTGTCCTGAGGGATGGTTCTCCATTCTCTGTCAAGCATTTGCCACAGTTGGTCGTCCGTACGAGGCTGGGGCAGAGTTTGCAAACGGCGTCCAATGAGATCCCACACGTGTTCGATTGGTGAGAGATCCGGAGAGTACGCTGGCCACGGAAGCATCTGTACACCTCGTAGAGCCTGTTGGGAGATGCGAGCAGTGTGTGGGCGGGCATTATCCTGCTGAAACAGAGCATTGGGCAGCCCCTGAAGGTACGGGAGTGCCACCGGCCGCAGCACATGCTGCACGTAGCGGTGGGCATTTAACGTGCCTTGAATACGCACTAGAGGTGACGTGGAATCATACGCAATAGCGCCCCAAACCATGATGCCGCGTTGTCTAGCGGTAGGGCACTCCACAGTTACTGCCGGATTTGACCTTTCTCCACGCCGACGCCACACTCGTCTGCGGTGACTATCACTGACAGAACAGAAGCGTGACTCATCGGAGAACACGACGTTCCGCCATTCCCTCATCCAAGTCGCTCTAGCCCGGCACCATGCCAGGCGTGCACGTCTATGCTGTGGAGTCAATGGTAGTCTTCTGAGCGGACACCGGGAGTGCAGGCCTCCTTCAACCAATCGACGGGAAATTGTTCTGGTCGATATTGGAACAGCCAGGGTGTCTTGCACATGCTGAAGAATGGCGGTTGACGTGGCGTGCGGGGCTGCCACCGCTTGGCGGCGGATGCGCCGATCCTCGCGTGCTGACGTCACTCGGGCTGCGCCTGGACCCCTCGCACGTGCCACATGTCCCTGCGCCAACCATCTTCGCCACAGGCGCTGCACCGCGGACACATCCCTATGGGTATCGGCTGCGATTTGACGAAGCGACCAACCTGCCCTTCTCAGCCCGATCACCATACCCCTCGTAAAGTCGTCTGTCTGCTGGAAATGCCTCCGTTGACGGCGGCCTGGCATTCTTAGCTATACACGTGTTCTGTGGCACACGACAACACGTTCTACAATGACTGTCGGCTGAGAAATCACGGTACGAAGTGGGCCATTCGCCAACGCCGTGTCCCATTTATCGTTCGCTACGTGCGCAGCACAGCGGCGCATTTCACATCATGAGCATACCTCAGTGACATCAGTCTACCCTGCAATTGGCATACAGTTCTGACCACTCCTTCTTGGTGTTGCATTTGCTCTGTCAGTCAGTGTATGTGTGCAGTTTCTCTAACACTTGTACGTGGTTATGCAGCAACAGATTCTCTCGCCAATATTTATTCACTTCCTCCGGTTGCCTTTCTCGTGTCCTCAGTGGATGAGTTGCCACATGAAGAACACCACGTTGACGCAGTCTGTTCTCTACATTCCGGAATATACTGCAAAATGGATGTCGTCTATTTGGATATTGCTGCATATAAAGCGGAACTGCTTGTCGTTCATTTCGGTAGAATTCTTCAAATAAAAGCAGCATATCTACAAGTTCCTCATTCGTATTCTGAGCACACCCATTCTATTGTGAAGTATGTATCTGAAGCCCCAGTCAGTACACGAGTGTCTAGCCCTGTAAGTGCTATGTGTTTCCAGGTGCATTATCCCTTTGGGCTCAGTTATTTTATTCTCGCACAACTTAGCCTCATTCTACATCAAGATACTAAGTGAATTTAACACATTATCTCTCCTCCTTTTGGTTCTATATACTACATTAGGTTACAGTTTATATACACAGAGAAGAAGGTCCAAATATGGGCTACCATTTCCTTTCCGTGAAATTACTGGAAAACCATTGCAGACACAAATCAAGAAATAACTGCAAATTTTAACTAGATCTATTAGCCATAGAATACAAACATGAGCATTTCAAATGCAGGAATACTATAAGTACAAATCAAGATTTAATCAAATGTTTCACTTTCCTAGTTTTTCATTCAGTGGTCTAAATATGGGCTACTTTTAAAATTACTTAAAAACAATATGAAATCAAGGAACTAAGCATAATAAAATGAAAAATCACAGCAATGATACGGAAGACAAATAATAAATCCACAAGAACATACGAGTAATACTGCGTACACTATTTACAAAAGTCACAAATGTACGGTATTGTATTGCACCTGCATAGTCACTGTGTGCCCACATGCAGCACATAATACACATTATCCACAATTCACCGGAAGAGTATTCGGGAAAAATTTCCCTCGCAAAACATGCACCTCGCGACCTTGCAACTCCCAGAGGATAATCCATAAAACTATCTCCATCATCCAATTTCATAGATATGTCTACAAACTCTTCCGAATCAGAATCTGAACTCCGTTCTCTAAGTTTCAGTTTTACTTCTCCTTGAAATGTGTCTCCGCTTTCTTTCACCTTCTGATTCTAGATCAAAATCTAGCATCCTGCTGCTCATATTTGGCTGTCAGCTACCTAACTGACTCGGACAGTCGAGACTTGTAGGGAGTCCCGGATATTAGGGAAGAATCAGTCACTTTAGGTCCTCGGTTACTAGTTTTCTTCGATAATGTAGGAAATGGTGCAATATTAAAAGGACTCACTACACCACCTCTTGAGCCTTCTTAAACCACTTCCCTCACTAGCCTATATTCGGACAATGCACGGTAGCCCATATTTAGATCATGACGTCAATGATGTTGGAAGAGTTGATGTGGTCTAGAGTTATTAAAAACAAACTCATGTATTTCCCCAACTGAAAGCTAAGAGCACGTGTTACATACCTCGATATCTCTTATTACGATGAATGGCAAACAAAGGAATGTTTCACTCTTCCCTGTAAAAAATTTACCAGCGCCTGGGGTGTCTCTATGCACCATAACACGGAATGTACGAAATACTTCCTCCACCAGACTGACGTCGCTTACATTCCTGCTTTGTGGTCTTGAGCCCCATAAACTCCAACACTCCATACCAGGCTACAGCATCGTGCATCCCCAATATCAACACTCGCCCATATTTGGACCTTAGCCCACATTTGGTCCTTTTCCTCTACATATGTGACCTGTTGCGCGAAAAGGGACATCAAACGGGATTTTTCATTTTTGAGATTTTTGTTGTTCTAGAACTAGCATATGATATTGAGTATTTTTAAAACAATCATGCTTCTAGGTGCAATACTTCAGAAGATATTAATTGTTGACTGTTACTATTAAGAAAACTATATTTTGAGAAAAACGCAATTACAGCTTTTCTCATTTCCTTACCAATTGCACAATGTTTTCATGATATCAACAGGTGAAGACTCGAACTGCTACATAACTTAGTTTTTTAAGAAGACCCATAGGTAGCGTAAGAATTTAAACCATAGAAATGCAATTTTTATATTACAGGCACGTTTACCTCTGCTGTAAAATTTCCAGTGCCGACTTCAGGTCCCTTTCTGCGCAACGGGTCACAAATATACTCTCATCATTGACGAGTTTATAGACCATCACAAGACAGCAGGTAATTCTGCTTTCAAATAGCAGCGCATCAAACAGCTGGAATATGAAAGTGAAAAGGTGAGCGCATAGTGAGGAACTGTTTCGTCAATAAATTACCCCGTGGTAGCACTCATGACGAACCGTGTCGTCAATAGCACTCTGAAGCCTAGACTATGACTTAAAGAAAACCATCCAATTTGAAGGTTGAGAAAGCACTATGTTGCTTTTCTCCTTTTCTTTTTACACGTTGCGTTACATCGCTAGAACGCAGATCGGTCTTATGGCAACAAAGGGTCAGGAAAGGGCTTGGAGTGGGAAGGTACAGCCCCAGAATTTTCCCGGTGTGAAAATGCGAAATAACATAAAACCATCTTGAGGGCTGCCGACAGTGGGGTTTGAACCCACTATCTCCCGAATACTGGATACTGACCGCACTTAAGCGACTGCAACTATCGAGGTGGGTACTATTTTGCTGACATCGTCGAAAAGGCCAAAGAGCAAGGACCTAGTTCACATGTAAATTATTAGCTATTAGTGAAAAACCTTGCCCAGCGGAGAACGACGAAAAAGTTACCTTTTAGTGCCTGTAAGTAGGAAGATGATCTATTGGAGGCAGGAATTATGTTTCAGAAAGTGATCATCGGCAAGATCTCACGAAATTCTCTTAGCAGACAAGGTAGGTTACGAAAAACGTAAAATTAAACAATTTCCTCAATAATGCCGAAAGTTGAATTTCCTGTGGCTATTTCTAGCCGAGTGCAGCCCTTGTAAGGCAGACCCTCCGATGAGGGTGGGCGGCATCTGCCATGTGTAGGTAACTGAGTGTTACTGTGGTGGAGGATAGTGTTATGTGTGGTGTGTGAGTTGCAGGGATGTTGGGGACAGCACAAACACCCAGCTCCCGGGTCATTGGAATTAACCAATGAAGGTTAAAATCCCCGACCCAGCCGGGAATCGAACCCGGCACCCTCTGAACCGAAGGCCAGTACGCTGACCATTCAGCCAACGAGTCGGACAGTTGAAGGGCTAAAGGGCCCGGATAGGTTTCAAATTCAATTCTTGGATGGGTCTATCAAATTACAAAAACACATTTCGAAAATCATTTCCGACCTAAATGCAGTTCCAGAAAAACAGCCTAAAATCGCTTGTTTCTTTACTCGTTTTCATTTTTGTTCAAATCCTAACCAGATTAACTTATTTACATAACGCTTTCTGTAGTGTGTTCATTGGTTCAATACCCTCAGACTTTTTTGATTTTTTGAAAAATGTCCACACCGAAAATATATATGTCTTTTCACTAGTTTAATCCTGATGTAAACATGGTATGTCCACGCCTCCGTCAAAGAAAGAGTTGTGATTCGCTGAACGGGTAATACCGACCTCCACCCCGTGAACGTGTCTTGTTCGGACGTACAGGGCTACGCATAGCATACGACAACAGTGCGAAGATCTGAACTTCTGAATAAACGACTAAAACTGGATTCTGTTCACTTAGTTTATTGAACACATTCACAAAGTACTGCCTATGGACACTTCTCGGCGGTTTTCCTCTTTTGTGCTTCACTACACGCGATGGTCCTACCTCTTGCTCCATTTCTCTCACTATTAATATTGACACTGCTGTACATCTTGGGACTTTCCCTCACTACCAGAAGACTTCTTGTATTACACCACCCCTTGTGCCTTCATTTCTCGTTATTTAATCATTATTTTATATTAAAAACATATAAGTTATATACCGGTATATATTAAAACCATTTGATTACGTATTCTTCCAAACACTCTAAATGTAATAAACTAAAATAAAATAAAATTAATGCGACGTACTGCTTTCGTTCGAGCTCGCATACAGTCGAGTGAGTGCGACGGTTGCTTGTCCAATCAACTACGTGTATGTCCACGTGCAAAGGCAACGTGCTCCGCCTATTTGTTTACATCAGGATTAAACTCTCGTGAAAAGACATATAGTTATAAGGGCTTAAGTGAAACTCTCCTTTGACTCACATTAGCGTTCGTAGTGGTAAAAAGGCTAACTGCTAATCTAATCGACCGGGTAACGATTAACAAAAGGATTGTAATTTTTAGGAATAAATAAATGATATATTCTCATACTTTATTATATTTCATTTACCTAAAATTCGTAGCTCATATCCCTTTCAATATTGAGTTATTTTCCTGTTAAATTTAACTCCTATTTCCTACAAGATGCATTCCGCCCAACCTAAAAGTCATGCTTCCATCCTTCTTTGTGAACAAGGTTTTCCGGCAGTTAACATTGCACATGCGTTCTAGACTTTGTGTGACATTGTCAACTATACCAAAATAGACCGGGTTAAATAGTGTCGGAGTCCACTACCGCTAAAGATTTGAGCGCAAATATCTAAACGAAACGGTATTGCCGGGGTGAGATATTTGTAGGTTTGTCAAGATAGAAATAAGTGAAACGAACTTGCATGCCATCTACTTATTTTTCTTGAAGACAGGGCAATGGTACGAACAGTGCGATACGTAACACTTACATGCTACACTCAGAGCTCTACAGAACGTTAAGTCTGTTGTGGTAGACTTAGGTTGTGAAGCCAGTTGGATCCAACACTAACTCAACTTGTACAGTGTTTTTAGAAGATCGGTCGACGTATCAATGTGAAAATCCCCGATTATTTTATATTATGGTTTTATGTTGCAATATTACGTAGTAGAACTTGTACAACGACTGTGCGATTAAGAAGCGTAACCAAGTTTTCAAAACTTGTGGATTATTATTTCACATCTTTGCAAGTTGCTTTACATCGCACCGACACAGGTAGGTCGTATTGCGACGATGGGACAGGAAATGGCTAGGAGTGGGAAGGAAGCGGCCGTGGCATTAATTAAGGTACAGCCCCATTTCCCTGGTGTGAAAATGGGAAACTACGGAAAACCATCTTCAGGGCTGTCGACAGTGGGGTTCGAACCCACTATCCCCTGATATTTCACATATTAATAGTTTGTAATAGGTATTTGCCTTCTTGTTTTCAAGATATTCCGGTATTTTTGAAATGTTAGGGAAAATTTGTCTAAGTTCAAAAATTTGTCCCTGAATATATTTTTAAGGCTTTTTCACTAAGTTATTGTTTCATTTTATGTCAATCGTCTAGTTCTGTGAAAGAACACCTCTCAAAACGTTCTACGCTTACAAGTTCCCCAGGGAGGCGGTCACCTTGCCCCCGTTGCCTTACAAGGTTCCAGCCAGTGATATATCGGCTGAGACATTTGGTAATGTCCCATTAGGAGCTGGAGCGGCAGGCCACCCCTCCTTCAAATAAGTTGAGAACGATTAAAGGAATTACGCAGGCATGGAAGACTTCCCTTTAGGTCTGTAGGAGAGAATCAATGGCATTATGTCTTCATTGGATCAGCCATTGTATAGCAACGCACTCCTACTTAAGTGTACTTGCGGCGATAACCTGCCCGGAGTGCGCGGACCTAGCCAATCTGCGCAGTAGTCTAAAATTTCCGAGTACTAGCCTATCTCCCGCATTCTAGGACATGACGAGCAGTCGGTAGACAACGTAATCCGTTTTAGGAGGGGCAGTCGCCTGCTTTATCGTGTTAAAAAGTGAAGTTTCTTATATTTATTTAACTACGCTTTTATTCCTTTGAATATTTTTAAAAACTAGATTGTATATGCTTTAATATGGTTTGAGCTTTTAAGATGAATTACGTGATATCGCTTCAAAGGGAATGCATTTGAATCTGTTTTTAAAGAGACAATACACACCAGGCAAATGCAAGGGAGGCTACGGCCGCTCCCTTCCCATTCTTTTCCTGTCCCATCGTCCACATAAGACCTATCTCTGTCGGTGCGACGTAAAGAAAATCGTAAAAATGGAAAAAGGGCATTGCGAATTGGATCCACTGATTACTTTAAATTCATATTCATTTTCCTCACAATTATCGTTTTCTAAATCCTAAAGTCGGTGAGTAAATTTTAATCTATTATTTCATTTCGCCTCATCTCGTAAAATCAGGGGCCAATGGCCTAGATGGCTCAGCCTCTTTAAATAACAAGCATCATCATAATAATCATTACACGTTCCGAGCTATAATGATTTTGCCGTGCGGCGAACCGATAATTATTTTCCACTCTAACGAGGGGAACCCGCCAAGTGTAAGAACCCGATTTCCCAGAAACTTCGCTCAGTGAAAAAGGGATCGAAATAAGCGAACATATGTTTCGGCTTATCCGTACAAAGGGCACTAGGAAAGTTTTGCAATGTGAGTGAACGCTTTAGACTTTTTCAAAATAATTTCCACCACACTCAATACACTTCTCCTACGTCGAAACCAGTCACTGAACCAACTCTGCCACTTTTCTTCAGTTACATTTTCACACTCTTGGTCCCATGCTG
Organism: Anabrus simplex; assembly: GCF_040414725.1. NCBI lineage: Eukaryota > Metazoa > Arthropoda > Insecta > Orthoptera > Tettigoniidae > Anabrus > Anabrus simplex. The sequence goes on along the minus strand of NC_090265.1, from coordinate 463,922,991 downwards.
CCAGAAGCTCCTTGTCGGATGCAAAACGCCACCCTTTCAGCTTCATCTTCACTTATGGAAAGAGTGCAAATTCACATGGGGCAAGGTCAGGACTGTATGGAGGGTGGTCAAACATAGTCAACTCTGATCTGGCAAGAAAATCTATTTTTACATTGGCACGATGTGCTGGAACATTGTCGTGATGCAAGAGCCATGTGTTGAGCCGTGATCTTGGACGGAGCTGCTTGAGAGCCTGGTTGACCTGAGGTAGACAAGGCTCACTGTACCACTTCGCAGTAACTGTCCTTTGTCTTTCTAGCAGAACCCGAGTCAGGATGGCCCGCTTAGTGAAGAATACTGCAATCATCCTTTTCTTCACTGACCTTGACTTTCACGCAGTCACAGGAGTACCCTCATCTTCAAACAGCCACACCTTGTTCTGGGATTTTCTTGGGACATCGTAATAATAAAACCAAGTTTCGTCACCTGTAACGATGCTATTGACGTTACGCGAAGTCCCATTTTCAAACTGTTTTAGCATTTTTCGGCACCATTTCACTCGATGTACCCTTTGGCCTCTGAAAGTGAATGGGGTACCCAAAGGGAACAAATATTTCTAACATGGAGACGGTCGTGTAGAATTGAATGAATAGCTGGTGCAGGGATGTGGAGGGTCTTCTACCTGCCGATATGTTAACCGTCTCTCTTGCTGCAATATTTTCCTTACAGCTTCAATGTTTTCCTCTGTCACTGATTTAGACGATCGCCCAGAACGAGGATCATCTTAAACCCCAAAATTTCCCCTCTGGAACTCTTTGTACCAGCGGAAAATTGTTGTCCGATGTGGACAGTCTTCCCCAGCACAGAAGTCATTTCCTCCAGGCACTGGTCAACAGTTAATCCACGAGCAAAATTGTAGCAGATAATTGCGCGATATTCACCTTTAGACCACACTGACATCTTAAATTGCTTTCAGTCCCACTGCTTGGTAAGAACTGGTATGAAGATTGCGCCTTGCTGTCTTCTAGACCGATTTTCACCCCTCTTTTCATCCCTCACCATAACAGGGGTGTCCAGTCAACCGTTTTTGCGAATTGCAAAACTTTCCTAGTGCCCTTTGTATGTTTCGGCTTATCCGCAGATATTCGATCGTTTCCAAGAAAGTGACGGTCGAAGTTTCCACATGTTTTATGCGCCTTTTAGCGGATAACAAGTTCAACTGACGTGGTGGCGCAGCGACTATCCCCGCGACATCACACTTTTGCGCCCCGCGTTCAAATCCCAATTAATTGTTTTTGTTTGTTTCATTTATCTACTTATGTCCAAAATGGCGCCAAAATGAGGCGTAATAGGGTAGGTGACGAGTGAAGTAGTCCACCATTCCTTTCGTCATTGTAGCACAACTGACCCTATGAATAACACCTTTCAAAGTAACCAGATACACTAATCATGCTAATGTCATTACTGTTCATCACACATACTGTATCTCAGTAAATTCCAAACTGTCACATCTGCAAATGAGATTGAGACTGTAACATGTACCATGTTAAATGCACGGCAGCCTAGTTTGATTTTTATTATTAATGTGTAACAATGTATTATAACGGGGTCCACTCAGCCTCGGGAGGTCAACTGAGTAGAGGTGGGTTCGATTCCCAACTCAGCCATCCTGGAAGTGGTTTTCCGTGGTTTCCCACTTCTCCTCCAGGCGAATGCCGGGATGGTACCTAACTTAAGGCCACGGCCGCTTCCTTCCCTCTTCCTTGCCTATCCCTTCCAATCTTCCCATCCCTCCACAAGGCCCCTGGTCAGCATAACAGGTGAGGCCGCCTGGGCGAGGTACCGGTCATACTCCCCAGTTGTACCCCCCGACCAAGAGTCTGAAGCTCCAGGACACTGCCCTTGCGGCGGTAGAGGTGGGATCCCTCGCTACGTCCGAGGGAAAAACCGAGCCAGGAGGGTAAACAGATGATGATGATGATGATGATGATGATGATGAGCAGTGTATTATATAAGAAAATGTCCGACTCGTTGGCTGAATGGTCAGCGTACTGGCCTTCGGTTCAGAGGGTCCCCGGTTCGATTCCCGGCCGGGTCGGGGATTTTAACCTTCATTGGTTAATTCCAATCGCCCGGGGGCTGGGTGTTTGTGCTGTCCCCAACATCCCTGCACCACACACACCACACATAACACGATCCTCCACCACAATAACACGCAGCTACCTACACATGGCAGATGCCGCCCACCCTCATCGGAGGTTCTGCCTTACAAGTGCTGCACTCAGCTAGAAATAGCCACACGAAATTAAATTATAATATAAGAAAATACCCAGACAATCATGTTATTAATTTACTTGAATTAATTTCTAATATTCGATGTACATATTGCCGGGCGAGTTGGCCGTGCGGATAGGTGCGCGCGACTGTGAGTTTGCATCCGGGAGATAGTGGGTTCGAATCCCACTGTCGGCAACCCGGAATATGGTTTTCCGTGATTTCTCATTTTCACACAAGGGAAATGCTGGGAATGTACCTTTATTAAAGCCACGGCCGCTTCCTTCCAATTACTAGGCCTTTCCTATCCCATCGTCACCATAAGACCTATCTTTGTCGGTGTGACGTAAAGCCACTAGTAAAAAAATATGGTACATATTGGGTTATAATACTCATGTTAGGTATTTCGGGTATTTGTTAAATTATGTGTATTAGTGATAAGAATCAGATAGCTGTTTCTGGGACATTTCAACTCAGTCTACTTGTGTACGAAGAGGGGCTGTAATCTTGGGTAAAACCACGGCCATGAATATCCAGGTAAAAACATTTAAGTGCATGTGAAAAATACAGAATGAAAAATTTGTCTCCCTGGGTTTAGCCAAGCACCTGATTAGGAAAAGGTGGAGTGATCGAACGGAACAGAAATTTCGATTCGAATGAAGTAGGAAAGGCGAATAAAGAGGACATAAATACGTAGGAAGTGTTAATCTGGAGGGGATGGTTTATTCTGATTCAGAGTATTCGTGACGCTACTCCTTTGTTCTGTGGATACTTATTCTGATTGTGACTCTCATTTTGTACTCATTGATTGTGGACTATGCCTGTTGTCAGCATCTCGTGCTGCCAGTCCTATATTTGTGAAGTTTGAGTGAGTATATTTCTTGCGCCAGTGTTGTAAGTGAGCGATAGGCTGTGGACTGTTTCAGTTCTGTCCCACACGAACTGTCGTAGGTCTATTGGGCTATGTGGGAGTGTCTCGGTAAGTATTATCAAGTGCACCAGGTTGGATGGTACTTTGTGTCAGTGGTGACTGGGCCCGTCAGGCACGAGGGAGGATGGAGATATGTGTACTGACATAGTACGGCGCGTTTTTGAGATATATCGTCGCGGGGAAGTCGAACTGAGGACGATTTCTAAAGTTTGAAGGAGTAGTAGGTAAAGCCCAGTCAACAGAGTACTAGCTTTGCAACTTTTATGAACACTACTTGAGGGAAACATTTCATGCTCTAACATCATTTGATTATTATTATTATTATTATTATTATTATTATTATTATTATTGAATGAAAACCTACACCCTGTTTTCCAGTCATTGACCAGGTCAGGGATGTAATGAATGAAACAGATAGAGGCTGTTAGTACGATGGGGTCGCCACTCCCAAAGTAATTTATTAATGAATGATGGGTGCTATGAAATGAGAATGGAGAGTGTTGCTGGAATGAAAGATGACAGGGAAAACCGGAGTACCCAGAGAAAAACCTGTCGCGCCTCCGCTTTGTCCAGCACAAATCCACATGGAGTGACCGGGGTTTGAACCACGGTATCCAGTGGTGAGAGGCCGACGCGTTGCCGTCTGAGCCACGAAGGCTCCTATCATTATTATATATATATATATATATATATATATATATATATAATTCGCTGGGGCCATCAAGGACCACGTTAAGTCTTGTTGCATTTGACACTGAACTTGGCCTTCTTTAGAGCCCAAATTTCCCTCATTCTTTGTGAGTGGGCCTGCTTACGCTCCTCTGTCCAAGGGGCACCGTGTCTTCTCTTCGGTTGCTCGTCTCGGTTTAGCCCGTTCGTCAATATTTTCTTGCGGAAGAGATCTCTGTTAAGGGCGTCTTCAGCTGAGATATGTAGCATTTGCAGGTCTTCTTTGGTATTTCTAAGCCAGGAAATTGTGGTTTCGGGGTTTGAATCAAAAAGTGAAAGATTTCTTTAGTTAACTTTCTTCCGTCCATTCTTTTCAGATGACCGTAAAATCGTGCCCGTCTTTTTCGGATTGTGTCGGTAATTTTCTCTATTTTGCTGTAGACTTCCTTGTTGGATCTCTTTTGATGGATTCCATTTCTGTACTTTGATCCCAACATTCCTCTCACAATTTTGCGTTCTCTTTTCTCCAGTTCTTCAAGGAGTCCTTTGTTGGCAATTAGAGACAGGGTTTCGGCTGCATATAGAACTACTGGCTTCAGAACTGTTTCATAGTGACGTATCTTGGTGTTTTGGGAAAGGCATTTTTTGTTGTAGATTGTGCGGGATGTTTGGTAGGCTATTTCCAGTTTGCGTACTCGCTCCTAAGGTGCTCTTTGTCCAGTCCATTTTTCATGATGATCTCACCCAGGTATTTGAATTTGTCTACTCGGGTGATGTCCCCGTATTTTGTATGGAGTTTTGGTGGAGCCTCTTTGATGTTAGTCATTACTTCTGTTTTCTCAAACGATATCTGCAAACCAGTTTGTTCGGCAAATTCCTTTAAAATTTCAACTTGAGCTCTAGCGGTTTCTATGTCGTTTGAGAGAACAGCAATATCATCGGCAAATGCTAAGCAGTCTGTTGCGATCCCCTTGGATTTGGTTCCTATTCTCAATGGACTGTAGTTTGTTTCCTGTAATCTCACCCGCCAGGTTCTGATTATCTTTTCAAGAACACAGTTGAAGAGTATAGGGGATAGCCCATCACCTTGTCGGACTCCTGTTTTGATGTCAAAGGAATGCGAGAGACATCCGTGGAACTTCACCTTGGATTTTGTATCGGTCAGGGTGGCTCTAATTAATGCCAGCAGTTTCAAATCAACTCCAAATTCATTTAAGATGTTTAGCAGGACTTCCCGGTCAATGAAGTCGTACGCTTTCTTAAAGTCCACAAAGACAGACACATTCTGCTTGGACCTTAGTGTACAATATCTGATGATCGTTTTGAGATTTTGGATCTGTTCAGCTGTGGAGCGACCTTTTCTGAACCCTCCTTGGTATTAACCTATTTGATGTTCGACTTGTGCTTCCAAACGCTCCAGGATGGCAAGTGATAGAATTTTGTAAGTCACGGGTAGCATATTCCTCTGTAGTTGTTGATGTTCTTCATGCTGCCTTTTTTGTGTAATGGATGGATCAAAGCCATTTTCCAATCTTCGGGTAGGGTCTCCTTGTTCCAAATTTCTTCTATTTGCTTTTGCAAGATATCAAGTGATTCCTCTGGACCATATTTCCATAGTTCTGCTGTTACTGAGTCTTCCCCCGGCGCTTTGTTATTTTTGAGACGGTCAATGTAGCGCTTGATTTCATCTCTGTCGGGTGATCTGGAATCTGGGTACCTGAGTAAGGGTTCCTTGGTCTCAATGGCGCTTTGCGGTTTAGAGCAATTAAGTACATTCTTGAAGTAATCTGCCAGAATGCTGCAATTTTCTTCATTTGACGTCGCCAGTGTGACGTCCTTTCGCTCAAAGAATACAGATGGTGGTTTATAGCCGGTGAGTTTGCGTTTCAAGGCTCTGTAGTACTCTCTGCTTTCATTCTTCCTAAAGTTTTGTTCTATGTTTTCAATGAGAGATTTTTCGTATTTACGTTTCTCAGTTCTGAACACCCTAGCTGCTTGGGCACGTTGGGTTTTGTAGGTTTCCCAATCATTTTCTGATTTCGTAGAGTAGTACTTTTTCCACGCATTGAATCTTTCTTGGAGGACTGATTCGCAGGTACCATTCCACCAGGCATGCTTTTTGCTTCTCTTGATTTCTGCAACGTCTTTGGCGGCCTCAACAAGGAGACTTTTGGCGTTGTTAAAGTCAGTCATTTGGTCTAGCCTTCTCCTGGAACTCCTCGACCCTTTGTCGAAGTTTATCATTGTCGAAGCGTGTCATCTGTTTGGTTGTCTTCCTTGTGTTTGCGGGAATTGGTTTGAATTTGATAAGAGACATATAATGATCTGAGGCCACATTGATGCCTTTCTTTACCTTGACATTCATAATCTCAGGGCTGTTTCTCCTGGAGATTGCAACATGATCAATTTGGAACTCTCCGAGAGCTTGGACGGGAGAACGCCAAGTCATTTGCTTTCTGGGTAGATGGCGAAAGTGGGTCGACATGACCTGCAGGTTGTGATTTTCGCAAATGGACACCAGTCTTTTGCCGTTGGGATTGGTTCTTTTGTGAGCAGGGTAATTTCCTATAACTTTCTTGTACTTCTGTTCACGACCTAGTTGGGCATTGAAGTCACCCAAAAGAAGCTTGACATGGTGTTTGGGGATTTTGTTTAATTTTTTATCCAGTAGGTCCCAGAAATTATCAACTTCGTCTGGATCAGACTTGTTCTTATCGTTTGTAGGAGCATGTGCGTTAACTAGGGCGTAGGTTTTGTTCGCGCATTTAATTGTGAGTACAGACAATCTGTCATTCACAGGTTCGAAATTTGCAACCGATTTAAGGATCTTGGTTCTAACACCAAACGCGGTTCCAAGCATCACAGCTCCATTGAGGATTCCTCTTTGCGCTTTGCTCTTGAAAAATCGTTAGCCTTCGGATTCAAAAATCTCTTCATCTGGGTACCTTATTTCTTGTAGGGGCATTATGGATATCTGATTTTTGTGCAGAGCTTTGGTGAGGGTTTTCAGCTTGCCAGTTTATGTAAGTGAATTTATGTTGAAAGTTGCTAGAAAGGTTTTAGATTTTGGCCTGAGTTTTTGACTCTTCGGTGTACACCGAGACGTTCCGACTCGTCTCCTGCATGATGTCGAGTCTCCCCCAGAATCCGAACGAGACTCGTGCGCCGTGGCGTTCACGACGAGGGATTTATCCGAAGATTTACCCCCTGGGGTATGTTTCTTGAAATGTTGTGCCATCATGCTTTTTGACTTGACTTTGCTTTGGACGGGTACCCATCCTTTTACAACTAGGGTTGTTAGCCCTAGATGTTGCCTCAAGATGTTTTCTGGCTTCTGGTCATTTACCAGTCTTTGCCGTAACCCTGGCAAGGGACCAGTTTTTTTTCACGGTGGTATTTTATTTCCCTACTACCCTCTGACTCTGCTGGCGGCAGAGCCAGCGAGCTTCCCCAATTCCAATGGGACGCGCCCGATGGAGGTAACCTGTAAATCCCCACACGGGCATTATTATTATTATTACTATTATTATTATTATCATCATTATCATTATTATTATTAAATTATTATTCTTATTATTATTGCTTAAAGGGACCTAGCATCTAATTCTTCGGCCCCTATAATCACCACGTAATGATAAAAGAAACGAAGTGAATCAATATTTTATAAACTAGCATACACACGCCGGCCCCGTGGTGTAGGGGTATCGTGCCTCTTACCCGGAGGCCCCGGGTTCGATTCCCGGCCAGGTCAGGGATTTTTACCTGGACCTGAGGGCTGGTTCGAGGTCCACTCAGCCTACGTGATTAGAATTGAAGAGCTATCTGACGGTGAGATAGCGGCCCCGGTCTAGAAAGTCAAGAATAACGGCCGAGAGGATACGTCGTGCAGATCACATGACACCTCGTAATCTGCAGGCCTTCGGGCTGAGCAGCGTTCGCTTGGTAGGCCAAGGCCCTTCAAGGGCTGCAGTGCCATGGGGGTGAGAGCATACTCACATTAAAATTAATCCAATATATAAGGCGAAATCAAAAAGTTTCCGTTTGAGGGCGTTGCTGCAGCGGACATGTAACGTAGCGCGCCTCCGATGTGAGTATACAAGCACGGACATGTACGAAAGGGGATTCATGTGGCAGTCGTGTCGTGAAAAATGAGGTGAATGCGTTAAATGCGGCCAAGTGAAATATGGCGACGTTATTACCAAATGCGTCCAAACAGGACCAACGTGCAGCTAATCTGTTCTTGGCTGCCAAAGGATAAACATCGGTGGGCATCCATCCGAGAATGAAGATTGTGTATGGGGCAGCATGTCTGTCGAAAATCACCGCTGTGGAATGGTGCACCAACTTCCGTGCGGGTCGTGTTTCGACACAAGACGCCGGTCGATCTGGGAGGCCAGCCTCATCCATTACGCCAACTCAAGTGGGAGACACTCGAGCACCCGCCCTGTAGTCCTGATCTCTACCCATGCGATTAACACGCATTCGGTTCCCTAAAAAAGGCCTTGATGTCGACGTTTACTGACGGACAAGAATATGCAGCAGGGCACGGTGTTTTACTATCAGAGGATCTTCAACCTGGTGTGTCGGTGGGATGAGTGCCTACATGCTCACGCGATTTTTCATGATTGGCATTCAGATTCAGGACTATACGGCCGTCGAACGGAAACATTTTGATCGCCCCTTATAGGTCACTATTTGTCCAGTACGGTGTAAGAACCAAGCATGAGGTTAAGTTTAAAAAAGTACACACAACAGGTTCAATTAATTACAAATTTCGCAGAGATGTACACTGTCTACTTGTGGATTTCCCAAAAGCATATGATAGTGTGAACAGCACGCAATATGGTAGGAACTGGAAAGGGCACAAGTTCCTAGGAAACTAAAAAAAAAAAAAAAAAAAACTAACACAAGCATGTATACAAGAAGCAACATGCTCAGTGCAAGTGAATGGAAAGAGGTCGGAGAAGTTCGAAGTGAGGACTGGAGTGCGACAGGGAGACTGACTCGCCCCCGCTCCCTCGCCACCCCTTCTGTTTAATCTGGTACTAGAAAGAGTACTGAGGAAAGTAACAAACTAGAGACAGGAATTCAATGGATAGAAGAATCAACACCCTGGCATACGCGGATGATGTAGTCTTGATAGCACAGAATGAGCAGGATCTTGTTAAAATCACAAGAGTTTTAACAGAGAAGAAGCAATTAGTGTGGGCTTAAATATGAATATGGAAAAGACCAAATACCTTGTAGTGAGCAGAAAAAACAATAACAAATCCTCAGATGTGGATGGAGAAGTCTTTGAAAGAGTAGAAGCATTGAAATATCTTGAGGCAGTGCTCAGTGAGAGGAATAAAACAGACCAAGAAATAATGGCTAGAATTCAAGCAGGAAACAGGTCAAGGTTTGCAGTCGGAAAGCTGCTGAAGTCCCGGCTTCTATCGAGACACGCGAAGATAAGGATCTACCGGACTGTAATACAACCCGTGGTCCTATACGGAGCGTAGACCTGGACTCTGACCCACAAAAAAACCTCATGACATTTGAGAATGCTGTGCTGAGACAGATTTTTGGACAAGTGAAGGATAGAGGAGAATGGAGGAAAAGGAAAAACCTAACTTCAGGAATTGTACAAATTGCTAGACATTGTGGCAGTGATTAAAGAGAGGAGGATGAAGTGGTATGGACACGTAATGCGTCGAGAAGGTCAGGGAACCACGCAGGCGGTGGAAGAAAACATCAGAGGCAAAAGACCAAAGAGATGACCACCACTCAGATGGACAGATGAGGTCAGAGAGGATGTGAGCAGAATGGGACTAACAGAAGAAGAATACACGGATCGAAAAAGGTGCAGGAGGCTAATTGGCGAGGCCAAAAACCTACAACGGTTTTAAGTAAGTAAGTAGTGAGTAAAGGGCGTATAACTGGGTAAAAACGTTTGACATCTCAGCATGCAACCAGCAAGTCAATGTAAGCAATATATGTGAGATTTTCTTGAACCGAACTGTCACATCCCTGCTCTTTACTTGAAAGTAGAAACACCGTATCAACAAAAACATATATATACAGGGTAGCTTAATTACAAATGTTTATGCACTGGAGAGGAAATAGTTTTAGTTTCCACGGAAACAGCTCTGATTCCCTGAACAATATTGTCATTGATAACCTGTTTATTTTCGACTATGAAGATTCTGAACTAATTAAATTTGCTTAGCCCTTCGTGGGACTTAATAATGTATGATTATATGACAAATATTTTATGAGAAATAGTAACGTATGAAAAGTGATACTTAACAGTAAAATGCAAATAAATGCTGAATAGATTTACATTCAGTTTCAACGAAAATCCATCATGTTCTGTATTTATTTATAGTATTTACTGCATAGTGGCATATATTTGTTCAAAAATAAAAGAAATTGTTGTATGTCCGGCGCTCACTTCTCGCTCCGTCAGCCAGCTGCACGCGCGCCTGTGTATCATTCTGCTAGCTTCGACGCGCAGCCCTCAGTGCGCGTGCCTGACCATCGAGTGTACTATAAATAGGAGCTCCCTACCTGCTTAATTGCCCACTTGCCCCGGTGTCCAGCTCCAGAATACACCCTACGTCGAGCACGGAGGCTACTCCTCTTGAAAATGTGCTTCGACCAGGTGGACTGAATTTCTGGCAGTACGAGGTTTCACCTCTGGTCACCGCTCCCTTACCTGTTTCCGCTGCCTATGTTCCGTAATTCTTTTACAAGCCATTTTCATTCCCTAACTTATGCAAGCTCCCTTAGTTTCGCTAGGTGGAATTTCTTCAATCAATTGAACTTGCTTTTTAGGAATTCAGGCACTTCAACAAACAAGGACTCTCATAGACATTTATGTTAGTGTGCCAGATAGTTCTCGACTATCAAAGTGTCAATTCACTAAGACTATCTTTTCAAGATAGAAGTGTATATAAAGACTGCAAACCTGTACATATTGTATGAAGACAGACTTTTCTCAAGATTCAATATTCCTTTTTGCTTCAAAATAAATTTCAGTTATTTGTGTAAATATCATAAAGTGAAGCAAATAAAAGTTGTGTTCTGTAAACTTCAACCTTGGTTACAACACAACTCTATGGCGACGAGGTAAACAAGCAACAAACTACACGTCATCGGCCCCAATCGCCAACTCTATGGCGACGAGGTAAAAAAAGCAACAAACTACAATTCTTCGGCCCCAGTTGCCAACTCTATAGCGACGAGGCACACGAAACCAACACTGCAATTCCACGGGCCCAGTTGTCAACTCTACGGCGACGTGTTAAACCACAACGACACTCCAACCAGTTCTAACACACAGCTTATCTTACTCTTTCTTGCACGCATCTCGCAATGGCTACTGCGGAACAACTCGCTACGATCTTCCAAGCCTTACAGCAACAACAACAACAGTTTATGCAACAACAACAGGCAGCATTAATTCAGGCTATTCAAGCTATTTCTGTCTCTACACAGCCATCAGCTATTCCTCCGTTCTCTGCTTTTGACCCGGCTAAGGAAGAATGGTCAGTTTATTTAGCCCGCTTGCAACAGCATTTCATCTGCCATTCTGTCACAGACGATCAACGCCGCCGCGCACTATTTCTTAGTTCGGTTGGCAATGCTACGTGTGAATTACTACGTAAATTAAGTCCAGAAGAACACTTATCTGAGGTACCCTTCACGCAGCTCTTAGCCCGTCTCACGGAACACTATGCCAAAGCTCCTCACATAGTGGCTGCTCGCTATAAATTTTTTCAGAGCAGAAAGCAACCCCATCAGACACATACTGAATGGATAACTGAATTGCGTGGTCTAGCTAAACCCTGCCAGTTCATCTGCTCCAAGGACGGTTGTGGTTCATCCTACACTGATTCTCTCATTCGGGACATGATAATTTTACATACTCCTGAAGACAAAATACGTTTTGACGCTGTCAAGCAGAGTAACCCTTCTTTAGAAGACGTCCAGCGTATTGCTACGGTTTATGAGCTTACTACCAAGACTGCCGCAGCCATAGCTTCTCCACACGAAGTTGCACAAGTCTCGCCTCAGGCCCGCAAGTCCTCTGCTACAGTGAACCGTACGGATAAGGCGCTCTCCACCAAGCATTCTCGCCAGGTTCCCTCTCGTAATGCTACACGGAAGCCCAATTCTAAAAGCACCTCGAAACTCCTGCCTTCCTGCCGAGGTTGTTTCAAGCATCATGAACGTCGTGACTGTCGTTTTTTTCAAAGCTACTTGTGAACGATGTAATAAACTTGGACACATTCCGACTGTCTGTCAAAGTTCGTTCCGCCCTGCTAAGACTACTGCAGCGCGCCGGAAGCATATACAGCCCCGCCAAGACATGGAAGTTGATCAGATTAATCTTATTCTTCCCACAAAGGATTCGCACAAAATCATCATTCCTCTCTCATTCTCTGATCGATCTGTCGATTTTCAATTAGACACTGGATCACCTGTCTCTATTATTAACCTGACTACCTACCACGACTTAGGTTCACCTTCATGCTCTCCAGCTGACATCCAGCTCGTGACATTTAACAAGAAGAAAATTGACATCAAAGGTCAAATTAAGCTTCAGGCTAGTTATAAAGGAATTCAGAAGGCCATTCCTCTTCTCGTAGTTAACAACTACACTGCATCAAATATTATGGGCATGGATCTATTTAACTTATTTGGTTTCCAGATACATGACAACATTAACGTCGTATCTACATTGCATCCTACTTCTGACGTTACCGCTCTCCTAGCGCAGTTTCCTGAAGTCTTCGACTCTCAGCTCGGAACAGCAAAAGACTATACAGCTCACATACAGCTGAAATCCGGAGCTAAGCCTCGCTTCCTCAAAGCACGTCCAGTACCCCTAGCACTTCAAGGCCAGGTCACGAAAGAATTAGAAAGATGGATACAAACTGGAATTGTAGTACCAGTTACTTCTAGTCAATGGGCTACTCCACTCGTGGTAATCAAGAAACCTGATGGTAATGTTCGACTTTGTGGCGATTTTCGATCTACAGTCAACGCACAACTCGAAACCGATATCTTTCCTATTCCACGTCCAGAAGACTTATTCCGTCGTCTCTCTGGTGGGCAATTCTTCTCTCGAGTTGATCTTAAAGAAGCATATCTCCAGCTACTTTTAGACGAAGAATCTAAGAAATTTCTCACACTCAACACTCCTCTCGGACTGCTCCAGCTCCAGCGGCTCCCATTCGGTGTTTCATCCTCCGCGGCTATTTTTCAGCGCTATTTGGCTCAACTCACCGCCTCAATTCCCGGTTGTGCTAACTACCTAGATGATATTATTGTTACTGGAAAAGATCATCAGGAACATCTCACCAATCTCCGCCTTCTTCTACAGAAATTGAAAGACAATGGTCTACGAGCGAATCTCGCTAAATGTACCTTCTTTCAACCTCAAGTTCACTACCTAGGACATATACTGGATAAGAATGGAATTCGTCCTAGTATGCAGAATGTCTCCGCGATAGTAAACATGCCAGCACCTCAGAACCTCAAGCAGCTTCAGTCCTTCATAGGCAAAGCGAACTATTATAATAAGTTCATTCCACACTTCGCTACAGTGGCAGCTCCATTAAACGCTCTACGTAAAAAAGGTGTTAAGTTTCAGTGGACTCCGCAATGCCAACAGGCATGGAAAACAATCAACAACGCCTTAATTCAAGCTATACAACTCACTCATTTTCAGCCCGACAAGATCATCACGCTAGCTACTGACGCTTCAGACTACGGTGTCGGTGCCGTTCTCTCCCAGAAGGATCGTCATGGACAAGAACGCCCCATCGCCTTCGCTTCGAAAACACTTAATGACCATCAACGTCGATACTCACAGATAGAGAAAGAAGCTTTAGCCATCATCTTTGGTATTCGCCGTTTCAATGAATATATTTATGGCAACCATTTCCTGATCATTACCGATCATAAGCCTCTCGTACACTTATTCCATCCTGGTAATAAGATCCCAGAGAATTCCCTCCGAAAGCTTCAAAGATGGTCCATGTTCCTTTCTGATTATTCCTATCAGATTGTATATCGTGCCACATCCCAGCATTGTAATGCTGATGCCCTCTCCCGCTTACCCGTTGGTCCTGATACTGCCTTCGATTCTCAAGAATCTGAATGTCTTCAGTTGGACATAGAACTTGAAGATACTGTATCCAGTTTTCCTATTGATGCTACCTGCATAGCTAAAGCTACGGATAAGGACAGTACACTTGCTACTGTACGTACTTACATCCGCAACGGTTGGCCTCTTCAGAGCACACTTCCTGCCCACCTGGCACCTTATCATCGTATGCAGCATCGTCTCACGACTCGTGCCGGAGTTGTACTACTAGAAGCAGGCACCATCTTCCGAGTGGTTATCCCACTTAGCCTACAGAAACAAGTTCTCGAGTTATTACACCAAAGCCATTGGGGTATCTCCAGAACAAAGCAACTCGCCCGTCAACACTGCTACTGGCCCGGTATTGATGCCGCCATCGAAAAGCTAATACGTCATTGTGAGCAATGTCAAACGAATCAGAACGCCCCGTCTTCTGATCTTGCTTCATGGCCTCCTGCTACTACTCCATGGGAACGAGTTCACATCGATTTCGCAGGTCCTTTCCTCAATTCCATGTGGTTAATAGTCATCGATTCACTGTCAAACTTTCCATATGTCGTGGATATGCATTCGACTACTACAACCGAAGCTACCATTCGTGCTCTCCAGAAAATCTTTACTACAGAAGGTTTACCGCAAGTACTCATTTCGGACAACGGACCTCAATTTACAGCTACTGCTTTTCAGAACTTTTGTACACATAATGGCATTCGTCATATCCTAGCACCACCTTTTCACCCTCAATCTAATGGTGAAGCTGAACGCTTCGTACAAACATTTAAAAGAAGTATGAAGAAAGCTGTCTCCTCAGGCTTAACTAAAGACCAAGCCTTGCTCCAACTCTTAAACAACTACAGAACTCTACCCGGCGCTGATAATATCACTCCTGCACAGAAGCTCCATGGACGACCTCACAGAACTTTACTTTCTCTGTTACAGCCTCTTCCGGCCCAGCATAAGACCTCACCAACGAAGTTCTCCCTCAACGACAAGGTCTACACCAGGACATTCAAATCCAACCCACTCTGGATACCTGGAGTCATCTGCAGATCTTTGGGTCATCGTCTATACGAGATACAGACTACGGAGAAACGTATCTGCCGCCATCAAGATCAGATACGTCTGCGCTACCGCCCCTGTCCAGCTATTGATGCTATTGCTAAACCTGATAAATCTATTGCTGAAAGAGCTTTAGATCATTTAATAACAATGGGTTCCTTTCAGGACGAGACAGCGCCACTCCGCCCAGTTCCAGCTCCGGACAATACAACAGAGATATCAGCAGCTCCGCCCCAGCATCGCAGTCGCCGCCAGCGCCGCCGCCGTTTCACGCCGTACCGGCGTATTTAGGAGGGGAGGGTGTTGTATGTCCGGCGCTCACTTCTCGCTCCGTCAGCCAGCTGCACGCGCGCCTGTGTATCATTCTGCTAGCTTCGACGCGCAGCCCTCAGTGCGCGTGCCTGACCATCGAGTGTACTATAAATAGGAGCTCCCTACCTGCTTAATTGCCCACTTGCCCCGGTGTCCAGCTCCAGAATACACCCTACGTCGAGCACGGAGGCTACTCCTCTTGAAAATGTGCTTCGACCAGGTGGACTGAATTTCTGGCAGTACGAGGTTTCACCTCTGGTCACCGCTCCCTTACCTGTTTCCGCTGCCTATGTTCCGTAATTCTTTTACAAGCCATTTTCATTCCCTAACTTATGCAAGCTCCCTTAGTTTCGCTAGGTGGAATTTCTTCAATCAATTGAACTTGCTTTTTAGGAATTCAGGCACTTCAACAAACAAGGACTCTCATAGACATTTATGTTAGTGTGCCAGATAGTTCTCGACTATCAAAGTGTCAATTCACTAAGACTATCTTTTCAAGATAGAAGTGTATATAAAGACTGCAAACCTGTACATATTGTATAAAGACAGACTTTTCTCAAGATTCAATATTCCTTTTTGCTTCAAAATAAATTTCAGTTATTTGTGTAAATATCATAAAGTGAAGCAAATAAAAGTTGTGTTCTGTAAACTTCAACCTTGGTTACAACACAACTGTCTGACACACAAAATGAAGGAACCTCTAAAAGACTTTCTTCTCTGGGAACATCTAACGCCCGAAGTAAATAATAAGCTCATTATTGCCGTGCGGTGCTGTTCACTGTACGGTCCGCACCTTGATTACATAAGGAGTACGATCTTCAACAACACATGTCAACAATGTCATACAAATCTTCAGTTCAGAATCTTCGCAGTCGAATAACAAACAAGACATCAACAACAATATTATTCAAAGAATAAGAACTGTTTCCGTGGAAACTAAAACTATACCTGTTGTGAGGGCTTAGGGGCCTTCTCCATGTCGGAAGTTACACTGCTGTTACAAGAAGAACCAGGTCAGCGAGGTAGTTTTATTTCTGTAAGTGAACTCTTTCGATAGCAGAACTGCTGTATGCAACCAACATCCTCCCAAGTTGTTACCAAGGTGGACGTGAAGTTGACTGTCGATGGACATCAGATGATTCTGAAGTCTCCACCTGGCCATCAGAAGATTTTGGAGTCGTCAGCCGGCTATCAGAAGATTTCGGAGTCGCCATATGATCATCAGAAGATTTTGGAGTCACCTTTTGGAGTCACCAGATGATCATCAGAAGATTTTGGAGTCACCTTTTGGAGTCACCAGATGATCATCAGAAGATGTGAATTAGCCTAAGATGTGTGTCGGTATGTGTGTGGGTGTTTGTGGGTGTGTGTGGGTGTGGGTGTGTGTGGGTGTGGGTGTGTGTGGGTGGGTGGGTTTGTGTGGGTAGGTGGGTTTGTGTGTGTGGGTGGGTTTGTGTGTGTATTTGTGGGTGGGTGCGTGGGTACTGGGTTTTACCGGAAGTAATGTACGAACGTCATTATGTAACAAATTTCATACATTAGAATATTATTGGGTAAGGGAGAATTTATTAATCGGTTAGAGTGTCTGGCTGTTGTATGGGTGGTACTGAGTTCAATTACGAGCCCTGTACAGGGTTCTTCTCGCCTAAGGTGGTGCCTGCTCTGCCAGGACTCACACAGCCCAGAATAAATAATTGAGGTACTACTTATGCAATCGGTACAGAGCTCCAGGGGCGAGCAATGTAGAAGGGTCAATTTATCTGGGGCTGATGACCTAGATGTTAGGCCCCTATTATCATCATCATCATCATCATCATCATCATGAAAAATACCGGCGAAGGATAGCTGCAGTACAGCTGAGATCAGCTTTAAGAATTACATAAGGTGGCTTATGGCAAACGAATGGAAAGATGGCATCAAAGATCCACGAGGAGAATGGACTAAGCGGCTGATACCACGTTGAAGTTAATTATTAGCTTACGCAGCCCTTGACAGGCCATGGATACTTTAGAAAATTTCTACATAGAACAGGCAAGCGAGCAATCCGTTGTGTATTTATTGTAATGATGCTGACGATGTAGTTAACATCTTTTTTTCTGTACGTGAGCATTGATCTACACGAAGATGTTTAGAAGTTGAGCAAGGAGAAATTACACCAGAATCTATTGTCCTAGTGATGTTACGGAGCCAGGAATGTTGAGATCAGATAGCTGCGTAAGCAGAAAGTATCCTACGAGAGAAAGAGAGTGATTTGGATGCTCATGAACGTCAGTAAAGAAGAAACGAGGAAAGAAGAAGCCTGAGTGGGCAAAAGCACGATGCCGCCCTGAAGTAATGAGAGAGCGATTCCGGGGCGGAGGTGCACAACGTGGGAAAGGGTGTGTGGTTTTTAGTGGGTAAGAATCCCACACGCTTGTGGAGTGCGGACCCTTCACAAGTGTCTCATGAAAGATTTTCCACACTCCCTCGTAAAAAAAAAAAAAAAAAAAAAAAAAAAAAAAAAAAAAAATCCACATCATCATCATCATCATCATCATCATCATCATCATCATCATAATAATAATCCATTTAATTAAAAATCACTCCAATATCTCCCTCCCAACATATTACACTGGTTGGTCGCCACGCTTCTGGGAGAGCGGGGTGGTGCTCTCCCAGCCCTCGAAGGTTTTGTGTTTTCCTCTCAATTTGTATTTGAACGAAATATGTTGCTATTTAAAAAAGTAGGCCAGTCTAGTGCTGTACTAAACTATGAGGTGTCACCCAGATCTCAGAAGACTGAAACCAAATGTAGTATTCTCAATAAATCTGATGTTGCTTTTACATGTTTTACACTGTGACAATAACATTGATTTTATAACTTTAACAACATGTATTTCTATTTTATGCGTAACATATTTGTGTGTAATTAATTCGTACAGAGAAGAACACATTTACTATTTAAATAAGGTGGTTGCTGACGTAGAATATAAATGCAAACGTTGATACGTTGAGTGAATATCGATGACCTACTTCTAATAACACGTATCTGAGAATGCACTTCCTATCCAGTAATTTTCTTAAAACTCTTCACGCTTCCCAGCCATATACAGCTATGCAGTCTACCAGAACAATTTTCGTTGTGTTCTTTTTTCTATACACACGTATAAATCGTTGAAATAGTACAAGTTGAAAACCAAAAATCTATAGCAATCAAAGTAGAAACAGGAGTAGTTCAGGGTTCTGTCATAGGGCATTTTCTCTTCCTCGTGTATATAAGATAATGTAAGTAATTTATCCTGCAGGTCAGCACTCTATGCAGATGATATCGCTGTCATAACAAGTGGTAAGGAGTTAACAAATGTGGAAAATAAAGGGTTAGAGATGCTACAGAAATCATCCAATTGGTTGCAGGCTGATAAACTATTTTTGAATAGTAACAAGACAGAAGTTATTTCTTTTCACTTAATTAAATTAACTTTAAATGAGAATGAACATAGCTTTTTTTTTGCTAGTTGCTTTACGTCGCACCGACACAGATAAGTCTTATGGCGACGATGGGACAGGAAAGGGCTAGGAGTTGGAAGGAAGCGGCCGTGGCCTTAATTAAGGTACAGCCCCAGCATTTGCCTGGTGTGAAAATGGGAAACCACGGAAAACCATTTTCAGGGGTGCCGACAGTGGGGTTCGAACCTACTATCTCCCGAATACTGGATACTGGCCGCACTTACGCGAATGCAGCTATCGAGCTCGGTGAACATAGTTCTGTCAAGTTATTGGGAATACATTTGGATTCTAAGTTAACCTGGTATACTCACAAAAGTTACGTAAAAAAAAAGGCTGTCTAGAGGGATATTTTTACTTCGAAGGCCTTAAGAATCAGTTAATAGTAATCAGATGTTGTGTGCATACAATGCTTTCTTCCATTCAAATTTGTCGTACGGTACCATATTATGTGGAAATTCGACAGACACACAAGAAGTGTTTAAGTAGAAAAACAGGCAATAAGATGTATAAAAGGAAAGGCCGTGCAGGCCTATGTTTCAACAACTTGCTAGTATGACTCTCCCATCACTATACATATTTCTTCTTGCTAGTTGCTTTGCGTCGCATCGACACGGATAGGTCTTATGGCGACGATGGGACAGGATAGGCCTAGGAATGGGAAGGGAGCGACCGTGGCCTTAATTCAGGTACAGCCCCAGCATTTGCCTGGTGTGAATATAAGAAACCACGGAAAACCATCTTCAGGGCTGCCGACAGTGGGGTTCGAACCCACTATGTCCCGGATGTGAGCTCACAGCTGCGCGCTCCTAACCGCATGGTTAACTCGCCCGGTTATACATATTTCATTGCATTCTTAATTTCAAATAAAAACTCGATGATCTGACATCTCGTACAAATATTCACTCATACGATACACGAAGAAGGAATGATTCAGATTTACCACTCGTTAGATGGATAAAGACACAATAAAATTATAAATATAATGGAAATAAATTGTTCAATAAGCTGCCTTCCCAATGGAAAGATATGTCCTTAAGTAAAAACATATCTCAAAAATGACCGTTATTAAACAGTTTTTATTCACTATCAGAATATGAAGAAAAAGTAACGGTATTGTCAAGCGGCGAATATGAAAGTTAACAACTTCCTAATAGGTAGCTAACACTGGTAGTTTTGATCAGCTCCAAAGACTACTATTCAATAGACAAATAGCCCAAAGTGTCATGATATGCTTTCATTTTATTTCCCATATCCGCCGCTTATTCCTCTTCATATTCTGATGAAAATGAAAATCCACAGCCTGTTTCCAGTCATTCGACCGGGTCAGGAATGGGATGAATGAAGCCCCCATCTACCGGCGAAGATAGGGATTGTGCCGGTTGCCGAAACCTGTCGGACTCCTCTGGGGCAAAAATTAATAACTGACAGATAAAATGAAATGATAGTGGAGTGTGTTGCTGGAATGAAAGATGACAGGGAAAACCGGAGTAACCGGAGAAAAACCTGTCCCACCGCCGCTTTGTCCAGCACAAATCTTGCAAGGAGTAACCGGGATTGATGATGATGATGATTATTGTTGTTTAGAGGGGCCTAACATCTAGATCATCGGACCCTATGGTACGAAATGAGACGAAATGCGATTACAATTTAAAAATAATAACAAATTCATCCACTGACCAGAAGTCAAAACGTGATGATGAGAAATGAACTGATGAATATGAATTTAAAACAATCAGTGGATAAGACGCGCAATGCTCACATTCCCAGAAACAATGTTACTGACCAAGGGACTGCTTCCAAAGCCCAATCCTGAATCGATGATGCCTGTCTAAACGGGCCAATATCTATGTCAACGATCCCGCATAATGGCACTTATCGCTAGTAAAGGAGAACCATGGTATTCTCAAGTTGCGGTTCTAATCAAAGGTAGCGTCTGACGGTGATACAAACATTATGGTACTACAAAAAAGTATTGTACCTCGTACAGGGAACGCACACCTATGGTGTTTCTCACACCCAACGCAAACCGATGAGGTTCCTCACCTAGGTGTAGTAATCACGGGCGCCGGTATTCCCGTGCTGTTCCTCACATAGTGGGTACCAATCACAGGCAACGCAGACCCACGGTGTCGCTCATACAGTGGCACAACTCACAGAGTGTTGCTCACATGGGTACGACTCAAAGGTACTGGAAACCCACAATCCACACGCACTGCTGCTACGAATCACAAACCTATTGCGTACCTAATATAGTGGCACTACTCGCAAGTAAAGGCGACCCATTAACCGGGATTTGAACCACTGAATCCAGCGGTGTGAGGCCGGTGCGCTGCCGCCTGAGCCACGGAGGCGCCTTCACATTGTGATGGTGAATAAAAACTGTTTAGTAACAGCCAATATTTGAGATATGTTTTGGAGTTTCTCAACGGCATACTTTTCCATTGGGTAGACAGCTTATTGAACAATTGGACCCCATTATATCTAGAATTTTCTTGTGTCTTTTTCAATCCATATGCAGTGCTCAATTTAGAGGCATTTAGATGTATTTATACAGGGTGATCGTAAACTACGTGGAATGAGTATAAGAGCAAAAAGTTACGCGGATATCTCGCGCCATTGTCAATTTTTCAGCCAATCAGATCACTTCATGGGCGAGCCATGCCGAGAAATGAGCATCAAACACTAACACACCGTGGGTTTCAGCCAACGGCACCGTAGTGTGCTTGCTGTGGGCCGAGCCTATCAGCAGGAAGGTCCTTGTTCAAGTCCCTCCCCTGGAGAAGTTCATTTTTTTATACTGGCGCTCTCAAGCCGGACGTAAGCCTCGTGCAGATTAGAGGTTTGACTGGCTAACTTCAGCAGCTGATAAAATGACAACGGTGCGGGATCAGTATGGCCAACTCTCCAACTCTCATATTCCCGCTTCACCCTGTATATTTTAACTGTAACTCATGTATTGTATTTGACTGTCTATTGCAACTGTAATCTGTCTAATGGCAATAAACTATATTATTTTTTCCGATGAGGTCTGCTAAGGAACACATGCCAATTTCAATTCCGTTCTTCATACTTTGTTGTTTTCTCTTCCGTTCCATCCAATATTCCTTCATCCTTTCACTGCGCTGTTTCTTTCTGTCCTCGGACCACTTCGCACCAGGCTTCTTGTTCAATCTCCCTTGGAATCCTTCCATACCCTCTTTCTAAAAGTCTCTCTGCCCGTAATTTCATCCTCTCTTATATTATTTCCTTCTAAATAATTCTTTACTTTTTGAATCCAGCTAGTTGTTGCCTTTTTTGTCCCAAAGGTACTTAAAAATCCTTTTTGTTAATCTGGAATCATCCATTCTGTAAATACAGTATGTCCAAAAACTTGCAATCTCCTTTGTCTTATGGTTTCTGTTGTGTTCTATGTCCCTGTAAATTTCATCATTAGATGTTAATTTCCATACTTCTGTCTTTTTCACAGAGCCTAAGATTGTTCTCATGATTCTCCTTTCCGGTAGGCCTACCTAAACTTTATCTAATCTATGGTTTAGTACCAGGCATTCACTTGCATATAAGCAAATAATTATATTATAATTAGCAGTACCGAGTATATCCACGGCACATATACTACATTTGACTCTAGACAGGTGCAAAAATACTGCATCCATAAAATTATTTTTGCTATTTGCTTGACGTCGCACCGAAACGGATAGGTCTTACGGTGACGATGGGACAGGAAAGGCCTAGGAATGGGAAGGAAGCAGCCGTGGACTTAATTAAGGTACAGTCCCAGCATTTGCCTGGTGTGAAAATGGGAAACCACGGAAAACCATCTTCAGGGCTGCCGACAGTGGGGTTCAAACACACCATCTCCCGGATGCGAGCTCACAGGTGAGCGCCCCTAACCGCACAGCCAACTCACCCGGTGCATCCATAACCAAGTAGCAAGTGGCTGTACAAGATATTTCCATAAACGATTCATGGTCCGCCTCCTTGGCCAAATGGTCAGCGTCGCGGCCTTCGGTTCACAGGATCTTGTGCCGGGTCAGGAATGTTAGCAGCATTTGGTTAATTCTCCTCACTTGAGGATACCCCTTCATATTCGTCCACACAGTTTTGGCGTCAGGATGGGCATCCGGCCGTAAAACAGGACGAAGTTCACATGTGCGGCACGGTTCACGCCCAAGGTGTGGAAAAAAATTGGCGGAAGAAGAATATTTTCAAAAAAAAATGATTAATGGGTTTTATATACACTCATGTTGCATGTTCAGTATTCAGCCTGAAGGCTGGTTTGCTCTTCAACAGCTCCACTATTTGTTATACTTATGCGTCACTGAAGAGACATACTGCACCCATCATTTGACTCTAGAAGGGTGCAATACTAGGGAAATACTCCAGCAAGTTGGCCGTGCCTTTAGGGTCACGTAGCTGTGAGCTTGCATTCGGAAGATGGTGGGTTCGAATCCCACCATCGGTAGCCCTGAAGATGCTTTTCTGTAGATTCCTATTTTTACACCAGGCAAATACTGGGGCTGCACCTTATTTGAGGCTACGGCTTCGACGCATTAGTGCGATGTTAAAATAAGAACCATTACGGAAATGGGGAGTTTCCTTTTCTAGCCGAGCCAGAAGTTGCTATTACATATCAGTGTGTCAAGATCACTGAAATGTATGCATCAACCGACCCTGTGAGCGACATATACACAACATTCGTTACAGGGACTGGCTGAATAAGGAATGACATTTTTAGCATTGCTCACAACTCAGTGAAAGCCAAGAATGCGACAGACAGATCAATGGAAGTAACAGATGATGTAGTGCGCTGTAATCGACACGTCTCACCAGCAAAGGCAAATATACACATTATAATTTCAGTCAAAGCATTTTTTTCCTTGGCATTTTCTCTCTCTTCAGTTGGTGGTCGAGAGAAAGGCGGCGATATTCTATCTCTTCTACTGATCATGCTGATGTTCGCTGGCTTCAGTGTTTTAACACGACCGTATCATGCGTTGGTTTTAATTAGACATAGACGCACTTTTCCTTCTGAAAAACCTTCAGCGGGAAAGGGGCGATAAATACATGACACATCTTATCCGTCCTAAATATAGTCCTTTTGACCTAGTGATAGTACCACTACCGGGCGAGTTGGCCGTGCGGTTAGGGGCGCGCAGGTGTGAGCTCGCATCGGAAGATAGTGGGTTCGAATCCCATTGTCGGCAGCCCTGAAGATGGTTTTCCGCGGTTTCCCATTTTCACACCAGGCAAATGCCGGGGCTGTACCTTAAGGTCACGGCCGCTTCCTTCCCTCCCTATCCCATCGTCGCCATAAGACCTATCTGTGTCGGTGCGACATAAAGCAAAAAAAAAAAAAGAAATAGTACCATTTTCCTGAGCCGAGGATCGTTCAGTTTCATTTTTTGACTGCAGTCTCTTTATGGAGGCTCATTTTACCATGCGCGGTGATGTTTACATGAAAAGTTCACGGCCATGAACGCAGTTATCATGCGATAGCGTTGTTCTTTGCATAACATTTTAGGTGCACTGTATAATGACTTTAATAGCCGAAACGTGCCAACAAGTCTGTTTCTTTCCTACATCGCTACACTTGTTGACAGGCGAACGATTGTAAGTCACGTCTCACTGAAAAAAGTAAACACTATTTTGATACATTGCAGTCTACACTGTTCTCTCCATGAGCTCGATAGCTGCAGTCGCTTAAGTGCGGCCAGTATCCAGTATTCGGGAGATAGTAGGTTCGAACCCCACTGTCGGCAGCCCTGAAAATGGTTTTCCGTGGATTCCCACTTTCACACCAGGCAAATGCTGGGGCTGTACCTTATTAAGGCCACGGCTGCTTCCTTCCCATTTCTAGGCCTTTCCTGTCCCATCGTCGCCATAAGACCTATCTGTGTCGGTGCGACGTAAAGCAAGTTGTAAAAAAAAAAAAAAAAAAAAAAGCAAAAAAACCCATGAGCTGCGCGGGCACATTTATCATCGAACAACCCGCCGTTGCGACCTACGGTTTAGCATACTACAGTACCGGTCAAAAGTTTAGGACCACATTGAAAAATCATGAAATTCCATCTAGAACCTACAATTTTACTACTAGACCTCTGTATCTTTTTTCCCGTGCTCTTGCATCTAATATGATATACATCGCCTGATTTCAGTGATTAACGCCAAGTACTGTATATATTATACAATTTTAAATGTTATAAGGTCACATCAGAAAGGCAACATTTTTGGAAATATTATGTACTGTATCCTCTAATTGGTTTCAAGTATCACCACCAAGATTCTTGTAGAGATTTAGCAATAGTTAGGGGTTATTTTAGAATAAATATGAAAATTCCAAAAAAATGCGGCACCCATTTTTGTGGGTTTACTTTTTTTTCAAACCAGTGGTAAAATAGTCAATTTTTCCTTGTTCTTGTCATAGGTCTCAATGTGAACTATCGACATCAGAAACGTATTCTTGGATGCCATCCACAGAGTGGAAATGAAACTATCAGGGCAGATAAGTTTGAAGCCGATAGCTAACACTGAGACCTTGGGCCATACATGAAAAAGGCAAAGAAAAATCAACAATTTTGGCCCTGGTTCAAAAAAAAAAAAAACACGAAAAAAACCGGTGTCGCATATTTTCGGAATTTTTATATTTATACTAAAATGGCCCCCACCTATTCCTAAGTCTACAGAAAAATCTTGTTGGTGATACTTCCAACCAATTAGAGTATTCAGTACATTATATTACCAACATTTTTTATTTTTGTTGTGACCTTCCAAGAGTTAAAAATTCATAACTTCTACAGTACTTGAACTAACTCAATGAAATCAGGCGACATATATCCTATTAGATGTGAGATATCAGAAAGAAAATTACAGAGGTCTAGTGGCACAATTTTAGGTTCGAGATGACATTTCGTGATTTCTTTATGTGGTCCTAAACACTTTACCGGTACTGTAGCTTGTCTCCCGCTTTGGCATTGCTTCGATTCCCAGTTTGGCAAAGAGTTTAATACTAAGGAACTAAGAAAAGTGTACATTAAGTCTCAAGAAACTTAGCAGGGAAGACAGAGGTTTGGTTAGAAACTATATTTTTCAGTGTTATATTTAATATACTCTAGACAATAACTTGCGACGTTTCAGTCGGCAACATATGATTAAGTTTGAAGTTACCTTGGACAGATGATATGAACCGACAGTAAGATTCTATTACAGTATTTTAGTACTCCCTTTTATCTTTCATTTCAGTTTCTTCTCAGTTAATGGTTCCTTCTGTGGATCAATGGTAGTACGTCGGCCTTCGGATCCCAAGATCGCGGGTTCGAACCCAGCTTAAGTGGGCGGTTTTTGAAGGAAACAAAGTCAATTCGGCACTCCCTGTCGTACACATATTGTTATTATTATTATTATTATTATTATTATTATTATTATTATTATTATTATTATTATTATTATTGTTACCGTGTTTTTGTGGTAGTTATGCATGAAAGAAGGTGCTGGGTGGTGAATAGGTCTCAAGCTACTAAAGTGAAATTAATTTTAAAATTTAACAAGGTTATATTTTCTTTTCAAAATCAGGTAACAACAAATAGAACAGGTACTTAGTAGCCGAAACACGATTGAAAAATACATTTACATGGGGCTTCAAAAGTCAGAAACATAATTCTTGAGCAATGAGCCCAACCTTATAATGAACACCATACAACAAAGGGGCCGAAAACCCCCAAACATGCCAGAAACATTTGCTTCCAATTACACCCAAAAGCCTCCTTGAGGCAGAAACACAATTTTCAAGAAAGGGCAACTTCCCCCTAAAATACAAGCCTATCATAGGCCACTCCGAACTCCACCTTTAAGCTGTCCTCCAAGGACATATACACAGGGGTAAAATACCCAACCTACTGAGGTCTGTTAAATGACAAGAAGGTTAATGCATGACCTCTAAAATACAATTTGAGAGGAGGCGAACTTGCCCTCCTAATACACTTTGCTTAAGACCTACTTGGCCCTAGGCCGTTAATACAAGGGCTAATCCCATACTAAAGAGGTGACTTAAGAAGAGAACAATTTGTTTTACGTTAACGAAGAATAGGTTGAGAAAACTAAGTTCACCTCACAACAATATGAGTGGGAGCTCGAGAGGGTTAGCACTCTCTATCCCAGTATGAAGCTTTAAAAGAGAATATATGAAAAGAGTAGTTACATTTTAGGAAAAGGTTACATGGTTGAACGCTTAGAACCCGCCCCGAAAGTTAAACTGCTGAGCTAGCAAAGAAAGAAGTTATAAATCGGCCATTACCTTGTGTTGAACGGCTGGAGAAGAAAGAGGCGCTTCCCGCCCCCTGCTGAGTACCTTACGCACTGAAAGATGGAACAGAAGTGACCCGGAGACCCTAAAATCAGCAGTTTATATACCCTCGCGGAAGGTTCTAGTCGTTAGGGGAAAGAAAACACCCTCCCACAAATTCTTTATTGGGTAGGACCCCGCAACCGATACAAGTTGGGGGAAGATACACCAGATTGGTCAGAAATTAATAGAAGAATTTCGGGATTGGATACATTCATAACAAGGGGAAGAAAAGGGGTAAATATTGCCAACTTAAACAATGACAGAAAGAAATTTAACAAACAACAAACTCTTGAAATTAAATTTTCTCCAACAAAATAGTTCTTTGACTCCGCACTAGGTTGCACTATTGTAGATCTTCAGTAGTGTCCTCTAGAAGAGAAAGTTCACACTTCTTACTTCAAGCGAAACAAAAACACATCAAAAATGACACAGTTCTAAAACTCCAAAATTTACAGGTAGTGACATCTTCTGAGAAGGTAGAAAATTAATACCGTCAATAAAGTTCAGACTTCCTCCAGCAGAGGAGTTTCAACAGGCGCACATTTTAAATTAGCGGAGTGGAGGTGTACCGCCCGGTACAATTATTATTATTATTAATGGTGTGGGTTACTGTAGTCACGTCCTAGTTCGTAAACCATGTAAAACGGTTGAGTGGCCTAGTAAGTGGTCCTGAGAGTCGGGATACCAGTTGCTATGGATTGGGAGTGGCATCTCAGACATATTCTGAGCCGTTGCCCCCCTTGTGCACAGGCGGCTAGGACTATACAATCCACCGGTGGTCCCTAACCCGTTAGAGGAGAGATCTTCTCGTGGACAATGTGTAAGTAGGGCAGCATCCTGCTTCAGGAATTTACCAACCCCAGAACATTTTAAGCAAGTCTCAGACCTATGGGAGTAACGGAGACCCACTCCCATTTGACAAGCGAGGAACTCCTTGGAAACAACTTGGCGAACGAAATGGAATTCGTTAGGGAGCTATCAATATTAATTGGGGCTTGTGGGAGAAAGAAATTAGAACTAGCTGTGTTATCAAAGAGGATGCATCTGGATGTGCTAGGAGTAAGTGATATTCGGGTAAGGGGAGATAACGAGGAAAAGATAAGTGATTATAAAGTGTATTTGACGGGTGTTAGAAAGGGAAGGGCAGAGTATGGGGTAGGACTGTTCATCAGGAATAGTATTGCACGCAACATAGTTTCTGTTAGGCACGTAAATGAGCGAATGATGTGGGTAGATTTGGCAGTTGGATGAATTAGGACAAGAATTGTCTCATTGAACACAACACGTGAGGATGCAGATGAGAATGAAATTGACAAGTTTTATGAAGGATTGAGTGACATCATAGTCAGGGTCAACAGCAAGGACAGCATAGTGCTAATGGGCGATTTCAATGAGAGAGATGGATATAGAACTTAAGAATACGAAAGGGTGATTGGTAAAAGTGGGGGAGATATGGAAGCTAATAGGAATGGGAAGCGTTTGATGGACTTCTGTGCTAGTATGGGTTTAGCAGTTATGAATACATTCACCAAGCATAAGGCTATTCACCGCTATACATGGGAGGGTAGTGGTACCAGATCCGTCATAAACTATATCTTAATCGGCTTCGAATTCAGGAATTCTGTTAGGAATGTACGGGTTTTTCGGGCATTTTTCGATGACACAGACCACTATCTCATCTGCAGTGAACTAAGAATCTCTAGGCCTAGGATACAGAAAGGGAAATCTGTCTGCAAACGAATAAGGGTAGAAAATCTCCAGGACGAGGAAATTAGACAGAAGTACATGGCTATGATTAGTGAGAAGTTCCGAACAGTGGACAGTAAGAACGTTCAGGATGTAGAAAGAGAATGGGTGGCATACAGGGATGCTGTAATAGAAACAGCAAGGGAATGCATAGGAACAACTGTGTTTAAAGACGGGAAAAAGCGAACATCTTGGTGGAATGATGAAGTGAGAGCAGCTTGTAAACGTAAAAAGAAGGATTATCAGAAACGGCTCCAAACAAGGGCTGATGCAGGCAGGGAATTGTACATAGATGAAAGAAACGGGGCGAAACGAATAGTTGTTGAATCCAAAGAGAAATCTTGGAAAGATTTTGGTAATAACCTGGAAAGGCTAGGTCAAGCAGCAGGGAAACCTTTCTGGACAGTAATAAAGAATCTTAGGAAGGGAGGGAAAAAAAGAAATGAACAGTGTTTTGGGTAATTCAGGTGAACTCATGATAGATCCCAGGGAATCACTGGACAGGTGGAGAGAATATATTGAAAATCTTTTCAATGTAAAAGGAAATCTTCCTGGTGGTGTCCCGAACAACCGAGCTCATGGGGAGGGGGAAAATGTTGTTGAAGAAATTACGCTTGAGGAAGTGGAAAGGATGGTAAATAAACTCCATTGTCATAAAGCAGCAGGAATAGATGAAATTAGACCTGAGATGGTGAAGTATAGTGGGAAGGCAGGGATGAAATTGCTTCATACAGTAGTTAGATTAGCTTGGAGTGTTTGTAAGGTACCTTCGGATTGGACAAAAGCAGTAATTGCACCTATCTATAAGCAATGGAACAGGAAGGATTGCAACAACTGTCGAGGTATCTCATTGATTAGTATACCAGGCAAAGTATTCACTGGCATCTTGGAAGAGAGGGTGCGATCAGTCTTTGAGAGGAAGGCTGTAATCTTTCACCTTTGCTGTGTGGTTTCAGACCACAGAGGAGCCGTCCGGATCAGATTTTCGGTATGTGTGCCAGGTAACTGAAGAATGCTACGAGAGGAATAGGCAGTTATGTTTATGTTTCGTAGATCTAGACAAAACATATGACAGAGTACCGAGGGAAATGTTCACCATACTGGGGGACTATGGGATTAAGAGTAGATTACCGAGCTCGATAGCTGCAGTCGCTTAAGTGCGGCCAGTATCCAGTATTCGGGAGATAGTTGGTTCGAACCCCACTGTCGGCAGCCCTGAAGATGGTTTTACGTGGTTTCCCATTTTCACACCAGGAAAATGCTGGGGCTGTACCTTAATTAAGGTCACGGCCGCTTCCTTCCAACTCCTAGACCTTTCCTATCCCATCGTCGCCATAAGACCTATCTGTGTCGGTGCAACATAAAGCAACTAGAAAAAAAATACTGATACAATATTTTAGTTAGGAAATGATACTTTCTTGATATGTAGGGCACCTGAGATCGTATTTTGCACACATTTTGCAAAGTATTTAACTTTTGTCACTCATTTATTCGATAACAATGTATAACGCGAAACCACACCCGGGCGACTGGAGTGGGACATTGATGATGATGATGATGATGATGAATGTATAACGCGAATAAGAAACTTTTTAGTAACGATCATTCAACACAGTTTCGAACGAGCTCCCTTCGCGCGAAGTCAATAATAAATAGGCTTATGAGTTGGACAGTTTTTAATATTTATTTAATATTTTGATTTGATTTTGTTAGTATATTGTTCTGTGTTGTAGTCGAATAAATTGTTACAACCGAGACTTTAGTGCAGGTTTACAGTTCTATAGTTACTGAAAAACGAAACCAATTAAAGTTAAGTACGAACATCTAAGTGGTTCATGGTTGGCAGTTCAGCAGGTTAGCCGTAAAACCACGGAGGCAATCAAATAAAACCCAGTGAACATTATTTTCAATACTCGTACGATAGCGCATAATCCCTTTGTTCATACACCTTGAAAATATATTGCATCACTTCTACCTGCTGTAATGAAATTTTTATTAAATTATTCATAGGTTTTATATTTTACTTGAGGCGGCCCGAAGTTTTATTTTTTGGCAGGCGCGCCCCTATTACATTCCTTATGCCCCTGGAAATGTGGACGAGCGTAGAGAAGATTAACCTCCGACAGTGGTTCAACATCCACTACACGGAATCTCTGATACGGGCAACGCAAAACTTACTCCATGACGATCAACAACCTTCAGTGAGCTGATGGCACCACGACAACAAGTGTATTTTATTTTATTTTATTTTGATATGTGTTTTTAATTAACTGAAAAGAATCTCTTAAGCCTAGTTTTACTAGCATTTTTGACAAGTATAACATTGTGAAAGTATAACACGAATTAAAATACATGTACAATATTATTTACTTCATTTACTTGCCTAGGCCAATCAACAGTTCTGTCCAAAGATGGACATCCATGCAAGCACTGAAAGAAAAATACAGGGACCTTTTTTTTAATGCTATTTGTTCCAGGCGTTGACCTATAGATATATTTTGCCCCTACAGGCACCATGTGGTATAAACCGGCTTGTAATTGGAATGGAGGAAGTGTAGAGTGTTGAATGTGAGGTAAGGAACGTTAAGGACTACACAGACACCCATTTCCCAGCCCAGGGATATTAATAATTTACTATTAAAAACCCCTGTCCCAGCCGGGAATCGAACCTGGGGCCGCCGATACAGGGACCTTGCTAACCATACGAATTTTCGCCTTTCTAGACTCTGTTCAACAAAACGCTAGAACCCTTCTCAATAACCATGCTATTTTGAACTGAGATTATTAATACGGAGCCGAAAGGTAAATGCTAAGATGAAAGTCGTCATCGAAGTGTTAGCCTTGCGAAGTGCAGCACGAATAAGCTGTCTGGCTCCCTAATACAGTCGAGTCGGCCGTGGTCTTTCCCCCACCCTACGCTCCCTAGTCTGATGTACTTCACGAAGGCCACACGTAGGCAAGGCCCTCTGTCAATAACCTCTCGCGGTCTCGTGCCTGCCAGCTGCATGCGTGCTTGCGTACGTCTTGGGAAGATAAGGAAATGCACTGATATCGTAATGTTCCTAACGTTATTCCCATCACAGTCAGGGGGCTAAGAAATGTTTGGAACTATTTATAGTGATAGTATACTGGCATTAGTGATGGAAACCATTAGGGAAGATATACAGTACTCGTTTCTAAGAGTAGTAGTAGTAGTAGTAATAGTAGTAGTAGTATAATTTCAACCCTTAGTATTAACATTATAAAGACATACCGATTCTTTTGTTAATTGGTATAGGAACATTAAAATACAAACTGTTTTTAATTTTAGATTTTAATTGAAACAATCAAGGAACCTGTTTCTAGAATCATGCACTCCTTCACGTTTCTTCTTCTATCGTTTTTCCCACACCTGTGGGGTCGCGGGTACG
Organism: Anabrus simplex; assembly: GCF_040414725.1. Lineage (NCBI taxonomy): Eukaryota > Metazoa > Arthropoda > Insecta > Orthoptera > Tettigoniidae > Anabrus > Anabrus simplex. The sequence goes on along the minus strand of NC_090265.1, from coordinate 463,890,649 downwards.
AACTGTGTCGCACGCGAGGATTTGGCCCTGTTTTACGACCGGAAGCCCTTCCTGACGCCAATTCTATATGGAGGGATGTAATCATTCTTGCGTGTTTTGTGGTAGTTGGTAGTGTGGTGTGCTGTCTGAATTTGAAGAGGAGAGTGTTGGGACAAACACAAACACCCAGTCACCGTGCCAGAATAATAAATCAGACGCGATTAAAATTCCCGATCCGGCCTGGAATCAAACTCAAGACCTTCTGAACCTAAGGTCTCAACGCTGACCATTCAGCCAAGGAGTTAATAATTTAAAATTAACCCATTCTCCAACAATAATAATAATAATAATAATAATAATAATAATAATATTAATAATAATATTACACTACTACAACAACTAATAGTAATAATTTTATTGGATTTAGGTGCCACTAACTACTTTTGCGATTTTTGAAGACGCTAAGGTATAGGAGTTTTTGTCTTGCAGGAGTTCTTTTACGTGCTGGTAAATTCACCGACATGAGACTGGCGTACATTAGCTCCTTCAAATACCGGACTAAGCCGGGCTTCAACCCGTCAACTCGAGCTTAGAAGGCAAGTACTCTACCGTCTGAGCTACTCGGCCCACGCGCTTGTATTGAAACATCTGTTGGTTCAGTACTGCGTGACGTAGAAAACTGTGGTTTAGACTGACTTGTAAAGTAGAGTTCATTCTTTAAGGTTTAGCACTGCCATAATGGCAATGACTATACTCCAGCTGTCTATATCTCCGTATTTTGTTCATAATTTAGGGTATGACTGCGTGAGATTTCATTCTGAATTACTGTGATCTCAGTTTGTATTATTTGATATTTTCAATGTATTATGTTTAATAAACTACTAGAGCAATAGCGTCATCATTTTCAGAGATGTTACAAAATTATAATGAAAACCACTGAACCCGAATTATAGTAAAAACTCCCCAATGTCCTGAAGTATACAATGCAATAGTTATAAAAATAACAATGTTTTTGGGTTTAGGTCCCATTAACTACATTTATACAGTTCTTGGAGATGCCGAGGTGCCGAAATTTTGTCCCGCAGGAGTTATTTTACGTGCTGGTAAATTCACCGACACGAGGCTAGCTCAATTGTTTTACAATTTGCTTTGAAGGGAAGAATTTCCCTTAAATTGAAAAAAAAAATCCAATGATTTTTACGAAAATGTACGGTACTTTCCACGCAAAAAATTCATAATACGCAGAAACTCCTAGAAACATATATTTAAATAACTGACGTTCATTAAATTTCGAAGCACATATAGTACCAATCAATCAATCAATCAATCAATCAATCAATCAATCAATCAATCAATCAATCAATCAATCAATCAATCAATCAATCAATCAATCAATCAATCAATCAATCAATCAATCAATCAATCAATCAAAAGGAAACGTTCGAGGAAGTTCGTTAAAATGGCGCTGTGTGTCCGAGTTTTCTTTCTTTTTTTACAGTCTGCTTTACGTCGCACTGACACAGAGAGGTCTTATGGCGACGATGGTATAGAAAAGGGCTAGCTAGGAGTGGGAAAGAAGCGGCCATGGCCTTAATTAAGGTACAGCCCCAGCATTTGCCTGATGTGGAAATGGGAAACCACGGAAAACCATCTTCAGGGTTGTCGACAGTGGGGTTCGAAACCACTACTTTTCGAATGCAAGCTAACCGCACGGCTGACTCTTTCGGTACTGGCGTATTTGAGCGTCTTCAAATACCACCGGACTGAGACAGGATGGAACTCATCAACTTGGACTCTCAGCTACTCATCCCGGCAAACCAATGTAACATTTCTCATCTGAAACATTGTTTTTTTTCTTTTACAATTTGTCGCGCCGACACAGATAGGTCTTATGGCGACGAGGGGGGAAAAAGGGCCAGAAATAGAAAGAAAATTCAGCCCCAGTATTTGACCGGTGTAAAAATGGAAAACCACGTAAAATAATTTATAGGGCTGCCGACAGTGGGTTTCTAACCCACTATCTCCTGAATGCAAGTTCACAGCTACGCGACCCTAACCGCATGGCCAACTCGCTCGGTTTAAACGTATTTAAACCAAGAAAACAGATACTAATCTTGATTAAGCCATAAAGGCCAATTAATTTAGGTCAGTAATCGCACAAATAATGATGAAACAGCTCTAAAATTTTGAAGTTCTAACTCCAGATGTTTCAAAGAGGTAGACACATAATATTTGGCAGTTTTAACCTTTTGAGTGCCAGCTGATCTTGCAAAATTCCCCAACAAAAGTTTCGACCTATTTTATCTGCATCTCTATCAATGTCTTGAGAAATATTAATGTAGCTGTCCGTTCTTTTTTCTATTTTGAACCTGAAGGTTTTTCATTCCCAAATAAATTAACAATAATATTATTGATTTTTACGTCCCACTAACTACTTTTACGGCTTTGGAAAGCACCGATGTGCCGGAATTTAGTCCTACAAGAGTTATTTTAAGAGCCAGTAAATCTACCGACACGGGGCTGACGTATTTGAACATCTTCAAATACCGCCAGGCTGAGACGGGATCGAACATGCCAAGTTGGAGTCAGAAGGACAGCGTCATAACCGTCTGGCCTATTCAGCCCGGCAATAAATGAACGATTTTGAAACTTTTCAGAGCAACAAATATTTGTATGAAAATAAATACCATTTGCAAGACTTTTAAGCTGTTCTGTAGTTTTTACATCTTTTTCAACAAGTATGCATTATGTACGTTTTCATCTGATTTAGTATTTCGTCTTCACATTGCTTACCAGATGGCACCATTGCTTGTTTAAATTCGTCATGGCTAGTGCTTCAGAGAATAATCATTTGTCTAACTCCATGATCTACAAAACAAATAACAGTCGAGGTAAGGTGTGCTAGAACCTCTAGTTTGTCGTGACACAGCTACAACCTAAAACATTCCTCTGATTTGTAACAAAAGAGCAATTATTTACAATTGGTTTTACGTCGCACCAACACAGATAGGTCTGATGGGGATAATGGGATAGGAAAGGGCTGGGAGTGGGAAGGAATCGGCCGTGGCCTTAATTAAGATACAGCGTCAACATTTGCCTGCTTTGAAAATGGGAAACCACAGAAAAAACACTTTCAGGGCTACCGATATGATATCTGCGCATTCTGAAGAATTTTCTGCGTGGAATTTTTAAAATAAAGGACGTTTTACATGACTGTTAATCTTGAGATCGTGATCCAGGAGATTAACCATTTTTTCGTTTATTCTAGAAGGAACTCCTCATATACATTCATTGATTTTGAATCGCGTATGTCTTGCTGAGATACTATTGGCAAATTTGAATTGATGTTTTGTTTCCATTACCGTTTGACATACCGAGGCATATTAAGGGTTGAAGTCTTAAAATCAATCCACTTCTGTAAACAGCAACGGGTTTATTGATGGCATTATTATTATTATTATTATTATTATAAGTCATACAGTATACTGTTTGTTGTTATTTGCTTTACGTCGCACCGACACAGATAGGTCTTATGGCGACGATGAGGTAGGAAGGGGCTAGGAGTGGGAAGGAAGCGGCCGTGGCCTTAATTAAGGTACAGCCCCACCATTTGCCTGGTGTGAAAATGGGAAACCACGGAAAACCATTTTCAGGGCTGCCGACAGTGGGGTTCGAACCCACGATCTCCCGAATACTGGATACTGGCCGCACTTAAGCGACTGCAGCTATCGAGCTCGGTATACAGTATACTATGTAGGTATTTCATGTATCTTAAACTACCGTATTATTAAGATACACTGGCGTGTTTTAATTTTGTCCAGCAGCAGAAGTGCCTTAATAGAAAGAGGTCCGTCGCTTTTAAACCCTCTTAAGCATCAACAGCCTGAGTTGTAATTTGATCCTGTAATCTTGAGCACAGGAAGACAATGCCTAATAAAATGAGCTATGAGGCCTGTTTATCGATGTTAATGTTGATGCACCAATTATATACCACCAGACATCATGTCGAAATAAGTTCATAAAAATCGAATGTAGCGATCGAAATGATCAGGAACCTTCAATTCTATTACATCTTTTTATACTGAGTTTAAAAAAAGACTATACCGGGAAAATGTTGAGAAAACTCAGCACACGACATTAGCTTCTTTATTGTTGGCTCAAGCAAGGTCTGCTCAGTTGCACTGCGAACTCTGTCTGAATAACATGTATTACTACCATGCCTGCAAAACTACTAAAAATACCAAGGAAGTTGGCCGTGCGGATAGGGGCGTGCAGCTGTGAGCTAGAATTCGGGAGATAGTAGGTTCGAACCCCATTGTCGGTAGCCCTGAAAGTGTTTTTCTGTGGTTTCCCATTTTCACACCAGGCAAATACTGAGGCTGTACCTTAATTAAGGCCACGGCCGATTCCTTCCCACTCCCAGCCCTTTCCTATCCCATTGTCCCTATCAGACCTATCTGTGTCGGTGCGACGTAAAACCAATTGTAAATAAATAAATAATATATTACTTCTTTCTCTTCTTACAAAACGTAAAAGAAGCCTAGAGGAATGTCTCCAGGCAAGAAATGCTATAGATACGGAACTGTACGTAAACGAAAGAAATAGACCAAACAAATCATTGTGGAGTCCAAAAAGAAATCTTGAGAAGATATCGGTAATAACCCAGAAAGGCTTGGCCAAGTTGCAGGGAAGCGCTTTTGAACTGTCATAAAGGATCTGTATAGCGGGTGTGAAGGGGAAAATTAGTAGTGTTTCGGGTAAATTAGTTAAACTGATCGTGGATATTAGAGAATCACTGAACTTATGGAAGGAACATTTTGATACTCTTCTCAACAAAATGACATATTTCTATTGAAGGCCGAACAATGGAGTTCCTGAGGAGGAAAGCGATGGTGGCAGTGAAATTACTTTCAAGTAAGTGGAAGGGACGGCAAATGAATTACCGTACGTCATAATAGAACGCGTGGAATAGATGAAGTTGGACCTGAAATGGTGAAATATTGTGGGAAGGCAGGGATGAAATTGTTTCGTGCAGTAATAAGATCAACGTGGAATTTGGGTAAGATACCGTCTGATTGGACGAAACCAGTAATTGCATTCAGAGATAAGCAAGGATAAGGAAGGATTGCAACAATTAACGTGCTGTTTCATTGGTTAGTATACCAGGCAAGGTGTACAGGGCATTTTGGAAACGATGGTACGATCAAGAGTCGAGAGGAAGTAGGATGAAGTCCGGTGTGGTATCAGACCAAAGAGGTGTCGTCAGAACCAGATTTTCAGTAAACGTCAAATAATTAAAAAAAGTTACAAGTGGAATAGAGAGTTGTGTTTAACTTTCGTAGATCTAGAGAAGGCATATGAAAAAGTTCCAAGATAAAATATGTTAGGCGTACTGAGAGATCATAGGATCAGAACAATGTTTAATTTAGTTTTTATATGCGTTTATGTTGACAGTCAGTTCGCAGTGAGAATTGATGGCAGAATGAGCTCTTGGTCAAAGTAGTTCCAAGGATTGGACAAGGCTTTAGTATTTTACCTTTGTGGTTCATAGTAAAAAATCGCAGGGAGCCATTCAGTTGAGAAGAAATGTAGCGAGAAGTTCGAACTATGCAGAAGAATTTCTCTTAATGGCAGGCTGGTGAAAGTCCGCAATCTAATATCTAGGGGTTCAGGAAGAGCAGCAGCAGGCATGGCATGAAAATTAGTATTTCCGAGTGATGTACTGATGACAGCTGTGAAGAAATCTAAGATGACTGAACTTCAGATAGGAAATGCAAGCTGGAACAGGTGTATTATTTTAAGTATTTAGGATGCGCATTCTTTCGTGATGGAAGTATAGGTAGTGTAATCGAAATAAGGTGTAGCAGAGCTAATGCTGTGAGCTCGCAGTTGCGATCAAACGTATTCTGTAAGAAATAAGTGACTTCTCGGACGAAACCATCTTTACATCGGCCTGTTTTCAGACCAACTTTGCTCTGCGAGAGTGAAAGCTGGGTGGACTCTGAATATCTTATTGGTATGTTGGAAGTAGTGGACATGAACGTAGCGACAATGATAGCTGGTATAAACAGGTGGGAGCAATGGAAAGAAGGTACTCGGAATGAGGAGATAAAAGCTAACCCTTTTAGATCCTAGGGTACAACATGCTGAAAAATAATGAATATTTAAAAAAATACGGAAAGATATTAATCAAATTTGTTGCACAAATTTACCTTCAACATATTTGTACGGTGTGGACCATAATCGTTCATTTTCCATGACTTTATAACAGGTTAATTTTAACTCTAATTAAAATATTAAATTATGAACAATGCTTAAGTACTTCAGTTATAAGAGTGACATACAGCTTTACTTCGCTTCATGAGATTTTCTGCCGGGCTGAGTGGCTCAGACGGTTGAGGCGCTGACCTTCTGACCCCAACTTGGCAGGTTCGATCCTGGCTCAGTCCGGTGGTATTTGAAGGTGCTCAAATATATCAGCTTCGTCTCAGTAGATATACTGGCACGTAAAAGAACTCCTGTAGGACTAAATTCCGGCACCTCGACGTCTACGAAAACCGTAAAAGTAGTTAGTCGGATGTACAGCAATTATTATTATTATTATTATTATTATTATTATTATGAGATTTTCTAAATCAGTTTACGTTCTTTTAAATACCAAAATACACTTTTTAAATGAAACAAATTACATACACTACTCTACTTTACTTCAAGAAAAACTGAAAAATACTTGTATCCCTTGATAGGGACTAATCCACATCAATACTTCGCATCCTAATGCTGCAGATTCTTGGCAATTATTGCAACATTAAACAGTTGGAGGGAGAGAGAGAGAGAGAGAGAGAGAGAGAGAGAGAGAGAGAGAGAGAGAGAGAGAGAGAGAAAGAGAGGGAGAGAGAGACCACAGCCTGTATAAACGTCTATATAAATAAAGTTGTAGAGGGTTCGCTCTTTGTAACTTATTTTCACAATTTTTCAGATATTTATCCGTTTTAGGTCAACTCAAGACCGTATCAGAGGTTTTTTGTGTGTTCCACCATCACGGTGAAACGATCAAACTTCGTATTAGGTAGAATATACTCATCATAGAGCAGATTTGCATATGCATATGATTTAAAAATCACGGAACAGACTGGGGGTTTATAGGGAGATGAAACGAGTTATTTGATATTTTCTCATACACTATTGATTTCCTGTAAAATCTGCAGACTATATGTGGAACGTCCCTTCATTTTTTTAAATCTATATAATTTCGCTTACTCTTCAAATGACGGAGAAAATTACTATTTCCTGCGGGTTTCGTGCTCTGCGTTGGATGACGGACACCATCGCAGACCAACAACAACAAAGCTACTGGTTACCATGGCAACATACCTGGCTAATTGCCAGCAAGGAAGTTACGTAATGCCATTTTCGTCGTCATTACTGTAAACTCGTGGTGTTCCTTGGGGTAGAAGGCGAGCGAGAGAGACGTGAAGCTGCCATTCTGCAGGATATTAACGTTGGAGATTACAATCGTTTTTGAATAGCACTAAGGGGGGACGTTAATATTTCAAGAGTACCGTGGAGTGTTAGCCTATTATTTCACACCGTAGTCTTTTCTGGCATATGCTACAATGTTTTTTTGTTTTTTCTTCTACAGTACTTCCGTTTTCCCCGGTCTAGAAAGCCACGAATAACAACTGAGAGGTTTCGTCGTGCTGACCACATGACATCTCGTAACCTGCAGGCCTTCGGGCTGAGCAGCGGTCGCTTGGTAGGCCAAGGCCCTTCAGGGCTGTAGTGCCATAGGGTTAGTTATTTAGTACTTCCGTTTTCTGCTTTCATTTCTTGTCTTTGCCTTGCCTCTTTAGGCTTAAGTAATAACACTGTAAGTCATCATCTTATCTGATTATACCTATGAATTCCTGAGACTAAATTTCTCCTCTCTAACCGCTTTCCTAAATCCGTAACTCATATCATCACAATTTAGTGAGGGACATTTTCATTTCCCAAAGCATCCACTTGGTATTTTCATATTTGTCCGAAACGGCTGTCCACAGTTATTATTCTATCTTCAGCGAGTTCGATAGCTGCAGTCGCTTAAGTGCGGTCAGTATCCAGTATTCGGGAGATAGTGGGTTCGAACCCCACTGTCGGCAGCCCTGAAAATGGTTTTCCGTGGTTTTCCATTTTCACACCAAGCAAATGCTGGGGCTGTACCTTAATTAAGGCCACTGACGCTTCCTTTCCACTCCTAGCCCTTTCCTGTCCCATAGTCGCCATAGTGTCGGTGCGATGTAAAGCAATTTGCCAAAAAAATAATTAATTTCTCCGTATAGTGCTAATCCTGAACCTGGACACACTTTCCTTTGAGGAAACATTCCAAGCTGTTCAAATATGTTACTATTTGCCCCCCAAAAATATCGAAATATAGAAGCAATTTTAATGACCGTGTAGAGCTTCGTTTCGGGGGTAATTGCTGGCTAAACCATAAGTTGTAGGCTATCACAAAACATACAGCACCATCGCCGCTCAATTCGGAGAGATCTACAACTTTGGTGCTATGAGTTTTTGTCACATCTCAATCCCTTATACGAAATCATTATAATCGAATCTTCCCAACTCGACTGTGCCTGTCATTAAGGAAAATGTGCCTGTCTTCATAATGAAAACTCCCCACCTCGATTGTGAATGACAGTAAGCAAGTGGCCTGCCGTTATAATAGAAACTCACGAACTCGATTGTGAATGACAGTAGGAAGCGTGGGCTACCATTGTCGTAAAAATTCCCCAACGTGCACCTTACATCAGAAACAACGTATGGAGACCTCACTGTGGTGTTTATCGGATGACGCTAAGAGACATTCAATTTAATATAATCTTACGTGTACAGTAATTGACATAGAAATCCGTGTACAATATAGAATACCGTAGCGAAGCACGGGTACAATTGTCAGTCTTACATATCAGAGATTGTAATACAGTATTGGAATTTCACCTTAATGCCACTCATTGTCTTTTGACTTAAAAGATGTTAAGTATAATCACCACGCTTGCTTCAATGACGGATTGGTGATCCTCCCGCACTGATCGGCTCGCCGACCCAGCTTCCCGCTGAGATTGGTTACCCGAACCTTCCACTGGGTTGCTCGGCTTAACGGGGGCACCTCTTGTAGGTTACGTGCTTGGAGTTGGAGTGTGAAAGGCTAGAGGACTTAAACTTGCCGAGTCCTTATGTTATTGTTGCAAGATGGGTTGCAGCAACGCGTCACACTTTAGAAAATGTGGCTACCCTAACATGGCAATGGGCAGGCCATGTTGCTCTGAGAACTGATGGTAGGTGGACAAAGCTTGTGCTTGAGTGGAGTCCGGAAGATCATCTGAGACCAAAGGGAAGACCATTAGACAGATGGGATAGAGACATCCGGAAGATTACTGGGATCAATCGACATAACACCGCTCAAGACCGTCCCAGATGGAGAAACCTCATTAAAGCCTACCTTGCTTCGGACTTAAAGAGGCCACATCGCAGAAACGATTGAATATGGCTGATAGGGATAGTGAATACAGTATTAACTTACAGGTTATAAGAAAAGTGTCGTGGCGTTGAGAAATGTAATCATCTTGGAGATGAATTGAGCAAATGTTGGAAATCTAATTTAAGAATAATCACCGGTGGTATTCGTCCTCATATGTGATTCCTTAGCAGACTGTACTACTTTTGCTTGTAACGACAACAGAAACAAAATACAAAAGATACCAAAAAAGTGTAAAATAAGACAGCATATTGTGAGAGAAGATGGGAAACATCTGGTAAATCTTCGATGTAATTCACGTGTGATACGTTGAATCATGTCTACTCATATCTGACTTCAAAAATATGGCCAGCGAATGATACTTTTGGGAACAGTGATAATCAAGTGATGATGTAACAATAAATGTTACATCGGGTCGTGTGCACTAAAGAGTAGCGGTAAATAGCAAAAGAAAAAGGAAATTGGAAATAAATTAAGCAAGAACCACATAAATCCTGAAAGAAGCATAAAATGCGCTTTTCTTGTTTCAATAATCTTCTTTAAAACATTGAATATTCAGAAATGAGGGCGGGGACAGCTATTGAGTGAAAGGATACCGAGTCAGTTTCTCCTAAATATATTGCGTCTTAATTCGGCAGAGGATTTTAATGTTGTCATCAATTTTATTGTGGAATATCGTTTGAAGGTATCTTTCATTTGCTTGTGTCTGTTAAGTCTTCAGCCCAGAGGCTGGTTGGATCATCAGAAAACATCACCAAAGTTTATGCAGTTATAGGGAAACCGTCAAAAACCGATGCCTGTGTCATAATGTCACGAACAAGGCATGATGAGGAGTGAGTTTGGTTTGTTTACTGAACTATTATGTGACTGACTGTCATTGCTCAACACTATCCGTACCTCAGTAGCTTCCATTCTGTCACAGACTGGATTGTGAGATTGCTATGGAAGCTACGTTTTCCTCTGGCCTGTGCCAAAAGACAGATCCAAAACACTGCATCCAACAAGAAATAGCAAGAAGCTACATTTTATTTGCTTAGGCTAAATTGTATTTGCTTACATGTCACCTATATCTCTGGTGATAATACAGTCTGCAGAGTGTCTGTGGTTTTTGGTATGGGCTAGACAGTTTGCTAGTTTCATTTATCCGTCTCCGTCTAATCCTTGGCTTTGATACTTCGTAGTATGAAAGTGACTGAGGTATGAGCGATCAAACCAGCATTTGGGTTGAATCAGGTGGAGTTATAGCAACAAAATTATGATAGAACATAATGAAGGTGCTTCGGAGTTTGTGGTGCGCGCATGAATTAGTGTTGTTATAAGGGCACTGATACAAGTAAATTATATTGATATTCAGATTGCAGTACCGGTACACAAAATCTTACATTACGAGGGGCGTTCAATATATAATACAAGACATTTTATTTCTCGACCAATTTCGGTTTGAAAATGTAGAGATTTTGTTTGGAACATCTTTGAATATTCCCATTTCATCTCCTACAGTTTCATTATTTTCTGATAGGTGGCAGCGCTATAACTAGCCTTCAAAATGGCGTCTTCTAACGGAGGTACGTACCAAACAGAGAGCAGTTACTGAGTTTCTTTTGGTGGACAACCAGGACATCACAGATATTCATAGGCACTTGCAGAATGTTTACGGAGATCTGGCAGTGGACAAAAGCACGGTGAGTCACTGGGCGAGGCATGTTTCATCATCACTCTGAAGGGGTTATACTGTTCGATGTCCTCCCTCGTGGTGAAACGATCAGCTCTGAAGTGCATTGTGCTACTCTAAGGAAATTGAAGAAAAGACTTCGGCGTGTTCGTAGCCACAAAAGTACAAACGAATTTCTCCTTCTCCACGACAACGCAAGACCTCACACAAGTCTGCGCACCCGACAGGAGCTCACAAAACATCAGTGGACTATTGTTCCTCGTCCACTCTGCACCCCAGATCTCACGCCTTCTGACTTCCGTACCCGGCGAGTTGGCCGTGTTGTTAGGGGCCCGCAGCTGTGAGCTTGCATCCGGGAGATAGTAGGTTTGAACCCCACTGTCGGCAGCCCTGAAGATGATCTTCTGTGGTTTCCCATGTTCACACCAGGAAAATGCTGGGGACGTACCTTAATTAAAGCCACGGCCGCTTCCTTCCCACCCGTAGGCCTTTCCTATTCCATCGTCGCCGTAAGATCTATCTGTGTCGGTGCGACGTATACCAAATTCTTCTTCTTACTCCCATCTGTTTGACCCAATGAAGGATGCACTACGGGGATGTTGGAAAAGTTATCGACACAGCACGGCGTTGGCTACGACATCGACCAGTCGAGTGGTACCATGCAGGCCTACAGGCCCTCTCATTACGGTGACGTAAGTCCGTAGCACTGAACGGAGATTATTAAAAAAATTAGGGTATGTAGCAAAAGGATTGGGAATAACGTGGTGCATTTGAATCCTCAATAAACCAACCTGCTTTTAGAAAAATAATGTGTTGCTTTATGTATTGAACTCCCTTCGTAAAATACAGAACAAAAAACAATACGATCAAGGTGAATGTATTTACGGCAAATTGTATGTTCAGATTACAATCTAGAATCCAACTTTCGAAGCTTCTTAGACATTAGATTCAAGAGATCTGTTAGCTTTACTAGTATGTACTAGTATGTTCAAATGTCACGTGTTTAGTGTCAGTTTCTGTTTACTTTCTTTTGTAAAAGTTCCATGGAGGGAGAGGGCGGGGGTTCTAACTTCCAGTAACCTCGCCCCCCCCCCCGGGCTACGCCCCTGGGTTGAATACTCAACATGCATACATGCAATGCTCTGTGTCCTTTACGGTGTTCGAATAAAAGTATTCTCATTTCGTTAGTAGTAGTGGTGATAGTAGTAGTAATTTATTTGCTGAACTTTACAGGCTTCCGCCCAAATACATGTTCCTATAAAAACCAAATAATAAAAATAAAATAAAATAAAAATAAAGATCTAAATCTACTATGTGGGCCCTCACATGGGCGGGAGACCGAACCACATATAGGCGCCACTACTATACTATGTGGGCACTCATATGGGCGGAAAAACCGAGCCTCATGTAAACGCCACCCCTATAACTCTAAATATACAGGGTTATTCTAAATGATTGTCGGGGTTTCGTATTTTTTTTTGAAAACGTGGAAAACGTACCATTTTTATTGTTGCAGTAATGGTTAGACAAACTCTCAAAGGTTTTTTGTTTTTTTTTGCATCAAGTTTAGTACATAAGTTACCAGCAGATGGCAGTAATAGCAGTGTTTAACAATATGGCGGTTAGCGGTAAGGAGAAGGCTTTTTGTACTCTTGAATTTCATCAACACCGATCCGTTACCAGAGTCCAGCACCATTTTCGAACAAAATACGGGAAGGAGCCTCCTTTCAACAACTCTATTCGCAGATGATGGTTTTCTTGACAGAGTACTTTTCAGTGACGAAGCTACTTTTCATGTAAGTGGAAAGATAAACAAACAAAACGTCACGTCCGCTTTTGGGGTGCAAAACGAACCCCCATTGTCATGTGGAACATGTGCGAGACTTTCCTAAGGTGAATTTGTTCTGTGCCGTTTTAAACACGAAGGTCGTTGGCCCGTTCTTCTTCAATGAATTACCTGGACATGCTCACAGAATGGCTGTTACCCCAGTTGAGTGACGACAGGGATGATTACGTGCTGCAACAGGATGGTGCACCATCTCATTTCCACAGGGATGTTAGAGCATTTTTAAGCCAAGAACTTCCACAACTATGGACGGGACCTGGAAAGGAAGGTGATCTGATGCTCTTACCCTTTCCACCACGTTCACCAGATCTTACACCATGCGATTTCTTCCTGTGGGGATATGTTAAAGATCAGGTATTTGTTCCTCCTCTACCGGTGGATATTCAGGAAGTGAAGCAGGACATCCAAGCCGCCTTCGAAAGCATCACCGCTGCCATGTTGACTCGTGTGTGGGAAGAGATGGACTATCGAGTAGATGTGTGTAGAGTGACACAAGGCGCACGTATCGAGCATTTGTAATGTATGTCAAAATAACTTTATGAGTTACAGTACACAATAAAACAAGATTCATATTCATACGTCAATTGCACTATCAGTTATGAATTTTTGTAACCCCGACAATCATTTAGAATAACCCTGTATTAACTCAATCTTTTGGCCCCTCAGACAGGTGGTAACCAAGCCATATGTGAGACGCCACACCTATAACTACTGACCGGGCGTGCTGTCCCACCCTAGTGAGGGAAAAAGGAACCACCCTCCCTGGAACAACACGTCCGGCCCTCTATACACTTGACAAAGTTAGATCCTCACCATTCCGTTTGGCGGCAGGCCACACGAGTGCTGACGCCCAGCTCCACATGTAGCCTACCACTCACTCTCTCTCTCTCTCTCTCTCTCTCTCTCTCTCTCTTTCTCTTCTTTCTCGACCTATATCTATTAACATTTGCCAACCACACTAGGGATAGTACCGCCCTATCCCTCCCTCTTATGACGTTCCCTCCCCTCCCCTTCTTCATTTCTTTAGTACAAAGATTAATAAAAATAACTAGAAAGACGTAAGTGTACGATCCTACACAACTTTCCCCTAATCAATACGTCACCATTAGCCAGACCCATACCTCTTACGTGGATTCGATTTTTTTTTTTTTTTTTTTGTTAGTTGCTTAGTTGCTTTACGTCGCACAAATCCCATTGTAGTGTTCATGAAACTCTTTTGGCCAAGTACTTCTCGTTCAATACCCCGCCACTGACTGAAGTTCATGTGCATGAAAGATGTAGTTTTAGGACGAAAGTATACAGCTGCAAAGAATGCAGGACGATGGAAGTGATTTAATCACGTAAATGGTCAAGATTTTATATTTTTATCCTCGTAGGGTAATGATTTTTTTAAATAACGGTTTTCGTTAGAAACGCTTTCTTAGTTTCATATGTTCGCCAATTGTAGCATGAAAATTAAGTCTAGATGGCAGTGACTGCTCCTCTGGAAATGACAGTTATGAGAAAGGGTTTCCTTTGACAGGTGAATCCAATATTAATGTAATTTCTTGTGTTCATCACACAGGTGTGAATAACCGCGGAATTTATAATTAATACGCTGTATGAGGTGCCTTTATTTACGCCGTGAATGCAATGAAATTAAACGCTGGACGTCCGATGTGTTCACTTTAAGGTGCTATTAGCATAGAGCCTATGATCGGTGTTCACTTTTCGAAAATTTCGTGTATAAAGTATAATTTCGGTAACGTTGCTGTTTCTTGACCCCTGTTATTGAGCGAGTGATTTGCAGTCTGTACTAATGGGTATGAAGAGTCCGATAACGTGCAAGATATTTTAACGCTGTATCGTTCATTGCGATTTTATAAAAAAGGGAGAGGAGAAGCAAACTGAAAAGAAATATGCTTGCTACTTGGTAAGTTGTATCTGATGTTTTCACGTTGAGCGTTATGACCACTCTGCGTTTTAATACATATGGGCTTAAATGGAAATTTTGATCAATTCACTGAGGTATAGTGGGAGTGTATTTGAGAGTTACTGTACTTATGTAAATTAATGATGGCAAATCTTCCCCTCTGCTAATATTAAAAATTGCAGCACTATCATTTTAAGGGTTTATGTATCTGGAGCTATCATTTTAAGGATCTATCTATCTGGAGGTTCTTATGAATATAGGACCCTGTTGGTATCATCTGATAAGAGCTGTAAATAGCAGAGTTGAGACAGAATCATTAGGCTTCCATCCCCTCTTTGAAACTTATATGCTTTAATATTGAGGAATGGGGCTTCAGCCCTATATGTTTTACGAACTGGCTGGTATGCTTTTCAGGTTGACAACTGAGTTGAAGCGAATCGTGTGTTGCAAGGGACGATCGAACAGATGAGGTGAGCCCATCTCTTCTTCTATGCAACCGCTTGAAGTCACTGAGTTACCAATTTGCTTGTCAAACTTGCGGCTAAGCAATTCTTTTATTCAGGTTTCTTTCAAATCTCATTTTGAGTTAAATATTTGAATGAAATATTTTCTACAAGCTTGATGCTCACTGGGTTATTTGCTTTGTTTTTCCTAATTATATGGCTCCAAGTTGGTTTTGGTGGGTAATGTCATGTTGCATTATGCTTTTTTCTTTTCTGTATACCTAAAACCTAATTTGGAAATGGGACTTTTATTAATGTGGATTCGATTTACAGCCAGTCCAGGGACTTTTCTCGAACGGAGTTCACTCAGTTTTGTGCCAACTGAGCATGAGAGGCAGAGGACCCGGTCAAGAATTCCAAGCAGTGCTACTGAGAATGTCATCTCGCTGACCATGTAGCACTCCAGTAACTGCAGGCTATCTATCTGGGCAACAGTCATCTTTGAAGGCCAAGACCCTAATGGACCGTTTCTCCGCGTTGTTTTTGCATGTCATCCTTAACTATCACTACCCTCAGTCCGTATCGAAACCTCTATCTTGGAAACCAAAGGACGACTAATTGATTGAGGTCGGCGAAAGTCGGCGAGGTATGAATCGATACGGTTAGATAGATTCTCAGTTTTTACATACAATCCTTACTTTTATCAGCTTAACGTGGATATATTAGTTATTTACGACTGGTTTAAGCTTAACAAGAAACGACCTGTTCAACAAGAGCCAAGTGCTAGTGAGTTATAGTTATGGTAAGGTAAGGGTGTATTCTGCCCGAAGGCAGGTCCAAACCTCCGCAGAGGTGTGCCTGAGCCGGGGTTTACGTGCGGTAGGGTGGCCAGTTCCTTTCCGCTCCTCCATTCCCTTACGCCCCACCAACAGCGCGTGGCAACCCATCCAAATCTTGACCACGTCCAGTATTGCTTAACTTCGGAGATCTGACGGGATCCTGTGTTTCAACACGGCTACGGCCGTTGGCTATATTTATGAAAGTATTAATCTGTCTTATTACATGCTAAAATAAATGTGGATTGAGCTTATTTTAGAGAGAAGCACCTCTCGTACCATAGAGAAATTGAACGCATAACTTGGTGTAGGTCCGCCTCTGTGGTGCAGTGGTTAGTGTGATTAGCTGCCACCTCCAAAGGCCCGGGTTCGATTCCCGGCTCTGCCACGAAATTCGAAAAGTGGTACGAGGGCTGGAACGGAGTCCACTCAGCCTCGGGAGGTCAACTGAGTAGCGGGGGGTTCGATTCCCTCCTCAGCCATCATGGAAGTGGTTTTCCGTGGTTTCCCGCTTCTCCTCCAGGCAAATGACGGGATGGTACCTAACTTAAGGCCACGGCCACTTCCTTCCCTCTTCCTTGTCTATCCCTTCCAAACTTCCCATCCCCCCATAAGGCCCCTGTTCAGCATAGCAGGTGAGGCCGCCTGGGCGAGGTACTGGTGATCCTCCCCAGTTGTATCTCCCGACCCAGAGTCTGAAGCTCCAGGACACTGCCCTTGAGGCAGTAGAGGTGGGATCCCTCGCTGAGTCCGAGGGAAAAACCGACCCTGGAGGGTAAATAGATTACGAACGAACTTGGTGTAGGAAGAACTGTGGTATTGTGCGGATAACTTGGTGTTGGGTAAACTGTGAAATTCCGTAATGTTCGTAGTTGGGCCAGAGTTGGCCAGACACGCGCTGCTTCCCGACAGTAGCAGGGATTAGGGAGGCGAGGGAGGAAGGGGAGTCGCCACACCCCCATTTTGTGGAGAAAAGATGACATTTTTATTCCAATTCAACCGGATGAATCTAGGAATTGAATGAAATATGTAATAAAGCAATTTGTTCAAGCCTACTGTCTTATCAGCTAATTATTTCCTTTATTTTCATTAATTATTAACAAACTTAGTAACGGAAATAGTACAAAATGTCGTTCGTCCTGGTTAACCGATTTGTATAGCGCAACGGCAAGTAGTGGACACTTTGCATTTGCTATGAGGAAGGGTAGCAGGGTTATTTTTTCCAAGGTCATGGACACTGAGGTATGTTTCACCCGCTTGCCGCGCGCATTCGTCAGTCTCTTTAGTGTCTGTTAGTTTCTAAGTGTGCAGTCAAATACTAAATGATTAATTGTATAATTACGCTGTACTTCTTCATTGTAATAGATGTGCATATTGTTCTTTTGGTGAAAGTTTCATTGTATAGCATTGAATCAAAATCTCAAGAAAACTATTATTACGGCATATAAGTTGTCCTTTAAAATCGCAATCGGCATACGTCTTGGTTGCAAAATATGCCAGTCACATAAGTTCAATAAGTGGAGCGGGTCGACGTTTATGGCCGCCATGCTTTAAGTTGCCCTAAGAGTGCTGGTCGATTTTCAAGACACTGTTTAATGAATGGCATTATCAAAAGAGCTTTTACATCTATCGATGTCCCTTCTGTCCTAGATCCGAGTGGAATTAGTCGCACAGACAGAAAACGCCTTGATGGTCTAACTTTAGTCCCATGGAACAAAGGCAGATCTCTCCTGTGGGATGCCACGTGTGTCGATACTTTAGCACCATCTCATTTGCCTCACACTTGCAAGGCTGTTGGTTCTGCTGCGGAATTGGCCGTGCGCAGAAAAAGGGCGAAATACAGAGCAGTAACCGACAACTACATCTTCATGGTATACGCTGTTGAAAGGATGGGGACGTGGTGTCAAGAGGCTAAATGTTTGATTTCAGATATTGGCAACCAACTATCAACAATCACTGGAGACTCCTCTTCAACAGAATTCCTGAGGCAGAGGATAGGAATTGCTATCCAGCGAGGAAATGCTGCCAGCGTTATGGGCACGTTTGCGGATAACTCTCCACTGGACGAATTCTTTTATCTTACAATGTAGACTTTCGAGCTGGAGCAAAGTATTACAAAATGATAATTGGAATATTATTTTGTAATCATATAAATGTACGTAGTTGTTGTAAGTTCATATTTTAGTTTGGTAAAGATTATCAGAAAGTAACTTTCAAATGGAGTGCTATAGTTCTGTTTTTCGAAGATATCAGTGTAATAGCCGTTAAATATAGTAGAGATTTGACTTGAATCAATAACCAACGTACCATTTACTTTCAATATATTGTACTTTTTCATTATTACTGTTATTAGTTGTTGAAAATTAAATGGCGTATGGCTTTTAGTGCCGAGAGTGTCCGAGGACAAGTTCGGCTCGCCAGATGCAGGTCTTTTGATTTGACCATGATGAGGATGAAATGATGATGAAGACGACACATACACCCAGCTCCCGTGTCAGCGAAATTAACCAATTATGGTTAAAATTCCTGACCCTGTTGGGAATCGAACCCGGGACCCCTGTAACCAAAGGCCAGCACGCTAACCAATTAGCCATGGAGACGGACTATTAGTTGTTAAAATATTATTAATAATTTTCCAATGGTTATTTGTACTTTTTAACCTATTGATATAATGTCTATTTTCTCAATCTCTGTTCAATCTTGTAACCCTATTATATGTGTCTTCATACCCTTATTTCTTGGATTTCAATTCAGAAGATGATTGCACCAAAAAACCAAGAACTTACAAATAAACAGTTGGCAAACTGTCAACCTTTACCTCTCTGTCAAAATTCGCTCAGATAGCATAAAAAAACTTACGGTTTTGTAGCGTTCTCTTTTTCTTTTAGTTGTGATGTATATACCCCCTCCCTCCCCCACCTTCCGCCGCTATATCCCACAGGCCCGGGTACTGTTTGTTGTCTGTATATATTTTTGCCCCCGCACTTTTAATTCTCAATCATGCGACTGCCTCTCGACCTTTCTTTACGCTTCCGGAGTCGACTTGCAGAAAGAGAGTCTGGAAGTTATTGCTGTTGTTATTTCATTGAAGGGGACTACAGCTTCTTGTACTTCGCGTGTGTGAACTCTGACTGATAGTCGGTGTGGCTGTGGTGACCATATGCCTCCAGTCCTAAATTTAACAGTGAATATTTATAGAAATATTCAATACCGGACAGGGGTGTTAATACTGGTAGTTGGGTTGTTGAGGGTTAAATTCGCAACAGAGGCGAGAATATATCTCAATTACGGGGATAGAAGCTACCATGCTGACCTTTAGTTTACTGCGGTCGCTGTCCCTTCTGTCTCCTCTTTTCGCCCCACCTTTCAGACAAGCCCTTATTCCTCGAAGTTTCAGTGTGCTTCGTTTCATTCTGTCCCTCTTGATCTCTCTGAGAGGTGGCTCGAGAACTCTCAATATCCCTTGCCTTACGGGGGAGCCTGCTCTGAAGGTGGATTGCTCACGATTCATCTTACAGACACCCAATTTACCTTCGTCTTGTATTGATTTTCCTTTCCCTCTGGTATGCTATACTTTATTTTTTCGTCCTTTGGCATATATGCAGGCCACGCGGTCTGCAGGAAGTACATACACCTCTTACGCGGAGACCTCGGGTTCGATTCCCAGTCAGGTTAGGGATCTTAACCTGATTCTGCAGGATGGTTTGAGGTCCACTCCGCCTACGTGAGAGTAATTGATGAAACAGCTATCTGAGGTGAGATAGCTAAGATGACGGCCGAGAGCACTCATCACGAAGACCACGTGTCATCTCATAGTCTCTAGGCCTTTGAGGCGAATAACGGTCGCTTGGAAGTCCAATGCCAATCCGGTCTGTAGCACCTTTCATTCGTTTGTTTGTTTCTTTGTTTTGACTAATATTTGGTGAATATAAATTAAGCAAAATGGAAGGTTGTAGATTTACGCGACTGTTGTTATCGTTATCTTCAACTTTACGTGAAATCTTAACCACAAGAACCTGACTTAATCTTTAAAAAAAAAGCCACATGCATTGATCGGAATTCGAACCACGGCGCCTTGATGACAGACAGTTATCATATCAAAGGGCTATTAGACTACTCTGGTAAGTGCAATTTAAGACGAGAGATGCATATTTAGCATAACTTACTGAAAAATTTATACTTTGGGGGAAGAGGAATTCAAGAAAATTATAACTGTGATTTCATGGTTCATGGTGTGGGTTACTGTAGTCACGTCCTAGTTCGTGAACCATGGGCAACGGCTGAGTGGCCTAGTAAGTGGTCCTGAGAGTCGGGATACCAGTTGCTATGGAATGGGAGTGGGCACCTCAGACATATTCTGAGTCATGGCCCTCCTTGTGCTCAGGCGGCTAGGCCTATACAATTCACCGGTGGTCCATAACTCGTTAGAGGAGAGATCCTCACTTGGACTATGTGCAAGTAGGGTAGCATCCTGCTTCATGAATTTACCGAACTCAGAACATTTTAAGCACGCCTCGGACCTATGGGAGTAACGGAATCTCACTCCCATTTGACAGGCGAGGTACTCCTTGGAAACAACTTGGCGAACAAAATGGAATTCGATGGGGAGCTATCAATATTAATGGGGCGTATGGAAGAAAGAAAGTAGAACTGGCTGAGTCAGCAAAGAGGATGCATCTGGGTGTGCTAGGAGTAAGTGATATTCGGGTAAGGGGAGATAACGAGGAAGAGATATGAGATTATAAAGTGTATTTGACGGGTGTTAGAAAGGGAAGGGCAGAGTCTGGGGTAGGGCTGTTTATTAGGAATACCATTGCACACAATATAGTTTCTGTTAGGCACGTAAATGAGCGAATGATGTGGGTAGATTTGTCAGTTGGAGGAATTAGGACTAGAATTGTCTCCGTGTATTCACCATGTGAGGGTGCAGATGAGGATGAAATTGACAAGTTTTATGAAGCATTGAGTGACATCGTGGTCAGGGTCAACAGCAAGCATAGAATAGTGCTAATGGGCGATTTCAGTGCGAGAGTTGGGAATAGAACTGAAGGATACGAAAGGGTGACTGGTAAATGTGGGGAAGATATGGAAGCTAATGGGAATGGGAAGCGTTTGCTGGACTTCTGTGCTAGTATGGGTTTAGCAGTTACGAATACATTCTTCAAGCATAAGGCTATTCACCGCTACACATGGGGAGGCTAGGGGTACCAGATCCATAATAGACTATATCTTAACCGAAGTCAGGAAATCTGTTAGGAATGTACGAGTTTTCCGGGGATTTTTCGATGATACAGACCACGATCTGATTTGTAGTGAACTAAGTATCTCTAGGCCTAGGATAGAGAATGTGAAATCTGACTGCAAATGAATAAGGGTGGAAAATCTCCAGGACAAGGAAATTAGACCAATGATATGATTAGGGAGAAATTTCGAACAGTAGACAGTAAGCAGCTTCAGGATATAGTAAGTGAGTGGGTGGCATATAGGGATGCTGTAGTAGAAACAGCAAGGGAATGCCTAGGCACAACTGTGTGTAAAGATGGGAAAAGGCGAACATCTTGGTGGAATGATGAAGTGAGAGCAGCCTGTAAACGTAAAAAGAAGGCTTAATCAGAAATGGCTCCACACAAGGGACGAGGCAGACAGGGATTTGTACGTAGATGAAAGAAACAGAGTGAAACAAATAGTTGTTGAATCCAAAAAGAAGTCGTGGGAAGATTTTGGTAATAACCTGAAAAGGCTAGGTCAAGCAGCAGGGAAACCTTTCTGGACAGTAATAAAGAATCTTAGAAAGGGAGGGAAAAAGGAAATGAACAGTGTTTGGAGTAATTCAGGTGAATTCATAATAGATCCCAGGGAATCACTGGAGAGGTGGAGGGATTATTTTGAACATCTTCTCAATGTAAAAGGAAATCATCCTGGTGGTGTTGCGAACAGTCAAGCTCATGGGGAGGAGGAAAATGATGTTGCTGAAATGACGCTTGAGGAAGTGGAAAGGATGGTAAATAAGGCAGGGATGAAATGGCTTCATAGAGTAGTAAAATTAGCATGGAGTGTTGGTAAAATACCTTCAGATTGGACAAAAGCTGTAATTGCGCCTATCTATAAGCAAGGGAACAGAAAGGATTGCAACAACTACCGAGGTATCTCATTGATTAGTACACCAGGCAAAGTATTCACTAGCATCTTGGAAGGGAGGGTGCGATCAGTCGTTGAGAGGAAGTTGGATGAAAACCAGTGTGGTTTCAGACCACAGAGAGGCTGTCAGGATCAGATTTTCAGTATGCGCCAGGTAATTGAAAACTGCTACGAGAGGAATAGGCAGTTGTGTTTATGTTTCGTAGATCTAGAGAAAGCATATGACAGGGTACCGAGGCAAAAGATGTTCGGTATGCTGTGGGACTATGGAATTAATGGTAGATTATTAAAATCAATCAAAGGTATTTATGTTGACAATTGGGCTTCAGTGAGAATTGATGGTAGAATGAGTTCTTGGATCAGGGTACTTACAGGGATTAGACAAGGCTGTAATCTTTCGGCTGTGCTGTTCGTAGTTTACATGGATCGTCTGCTGAAAGGTATAAAATGGCAGGGAGGGATTTAGTTAGGTGGAAATGTAGTAAGCAGTCTGGCCTATGCTGACGACTTGGTCTTAATGGCAGATTGTGCCGAAAGCCTGCAGTCTAATATTTTGGAACTTGAAAATAGGTGCAATGAGTATGGTATGAAAATTAGCCTCTCGAAGACTAAATTGATATCAGTAAGAAATTCAACAGGATTGAATGTCAGATTGGTGATACTAAGCTAGAACAGGTCGATAATTTCAAGTATTTAGGTTGTGTGTTCACCCGGGATGGTAATATAGTAACTGAGATTGAATCAAGTTGTCGTAATGCTATTGCAGTGAGCTCGCAATTGGGATCAACAGTATTCTGTAAGAAGGAAGTCAGCTCCGAGACGAAACTATCTTTACATCGGTCTGTTTTCAGACCAACTTTGCTTTACGGGAGCGAAAGCTGGGTGGACTCAGGATATCTTATTCATAAGTTAGAAATAACAGACATGAAAGTAGCGAGAATGATTGTTGGTACAAACAGGTGGGAACAACGGCAGGAGGGTACTCCGAATGAGGAGATAAAGGTTAATTTAGGAATGAACTCGATGGATGAAGCTGTACGCATAAACCGGCTTCGGTGGTGGGGTCATGTGAGGCGAATGGAGGAGGATATGTTACCTAGGAGAATAATGGACTCTGTTATGGAGGGTAAGAGAAGTAGAGGTAGACCAAGACGACGATAGTTAAACTCAGTTTCTAACGATTTGAAGATAAGAGGTATAGAATTACATGAGGCCACAACACTTCTTGCAAATCGAGGATTTTGGCGACGTTTAGTACATTCACAGAGGCTTGCAGACTGAACGCTGAAAGGCATAACAGTCTTTAATGACAATGTATGTAATGTGTGTATGTTTCATTTTAAACGATCATGGGTATTATTCCTCTAAGAACTCACTTAATGTGGAAAGGTCTCAGTGATTATGAGGTGTTGGAAATAAACGGATGTAAAAAAACCATAAAATTACTCTCACGCGTCGACAACAGCGATATAGTGTAAAATACAAAATATAAAAGAAAATATATAAAATAAAATAAGGACTTTATATTATCGAGGGCATTAATGATATCTGAAGATATTGAACCCATGACCTTTGTTCCCTAAGAACATTATGCATAATGTAACAATTAAACTAAAAGTTGGATTCTTGATAGCATGGATTTGACACGTGACGAGGGGGTGATTACCTTCGGTCCCACGCTCTGGGGTACGTGACGTCAGCCACACGTGTCAACGGCGGTAGAATCTCAAGTCATTTTTATGAACTATTTCAAAGCGCGTGTACATGGCGTGACCAAGCCAAGTTAAAAAAATATAGTGCCTATCAAAGGGGGTCAGTCATCTCACAAATCGAACCCGTAAAATTTTTAAATGTCCATGAACACTACCGCCAGAAATGTAGCAAGCATGTAGTCACTTTCAAAACTCTTCAAATTACAGTTTAGGTAAGTCAGAAAATTTATAGAAATTTTCTTGGCGGCAAAGGGAGATATCCGAAGAGAGGGGGTAACTGCTATAAATATGAAGGGACGCCATGGCGAACTCTCCTTCTCCGGCATTTGTGATACAAAGCGGACAAGTACTGAATAAATTCTAATGTGATTAATTAATTCGTGTGCGGAAACAATTATAGTCCATCGTGTGCGCTCAACAAACAAGTGAAGGGTATTTTCTTTTTTTTTATAATGCTTTATTCCAGGAAACCTGAAGAAAATAATAATAAACTGTGAAGCCATGAATGTAAAAATGGCTAAATAAAGTGCCAGGGTCGTAGGTGAGCCCTATGACGAACACTGGCGTGACGACATGAGGTAGGTGACTTTCCATCTTACTACCTCTTATATCTTGTCTCGTGATCTCTAAAGGTGTATTTAAATGGGGATATACGACGCAGTGGTCACCCTACTAAGTTTTGTAAATGTGAGAATACGACTAAAAAAGAGTCATTTGTTTTATTTTCCACTTGGATAAATTTTTTGAAGTCTTTCGAGTGCCGTATAATGTTGTAAAAGTTATTGAATAGGGTTCCGAAGTGATATCACGTCCAATATAGATCGTCATCCGTGTGAAGTGTACTGCCTATATTTTGTGATGCCAAATTAAGATGTTCATTCGACGTAAAATTTTTCTGTCTGCAATTTGACGTTAATAATAATAATCCATGGTCACTCATTTTCAATCGAGTGGAAGCGCGCTGTCGGGTGAGAACCTAGGGTGATGAATTTGGTCACGGAGAGAAACGTTTTTCTAAGCTCATTTTAAACTGTGTCTGACTGACAATAAAAGGATCTAGTAGAATGTTTCAGTCATTTCTCGTAAAAATTTAGTTATTAAATACGATATCATTTATGCGAAGTTATTCATGATAAATGCATTGTGCGATATTAGACGTCGGGATTTCTAGTGAGGATTTTATTCCAGTTCTTTGTCGATTATAATTGTGGCGCTGGGAAACAGAGGTTAGTTTTGTTGATATGAGATTTGTGAATCAGGTTGGACCTGTCATTGAAGCCGGGACACGGAAGCCCGAGGAATGTTTTATATGAGTTGAGATGAGATGTGCGAATCAGGTTAGAGTCCTGTCATTGAAGCCGGGACATGATAGCCCGAGGAATATTTTATAATGTGTAGAATGGAAAGAAATTCATAGAAATCCATAGCGGTAATAATTGGCGACGCGTATAATTAGTGTGGGCATCTTGAAGCATAATCTGTGCATTTTGTTGGTCAGAATATCGTATTTGTTTAATTATGTCGGCAGAGTTTAAAGGGAGCATTTTGAGAAGCCAGTCAACTGTGAATAAACCAGATGTTTCGTGTAACTGCCAAGCGAACTCGGGGGATGAGAGACCTCAGCTATGATAACTGGACAGGCGTGGAGTTGAGATTGTACTGTATTCTCGGCCAGGGAAACGTTAAAATGCTGGATTTAGTTGAAATTCATAGCCGGTAATGATCTGAGTATTGTGAAATACTGTAATTGGGGACGTAATGAACATTTGAAACCATGAACTTCGAGTATAAGGAACAGAGTAACCAAATTCAGGGTTGTCCAAAATATAGAGCGATGGTCGTGATGATCGGTTTGTCTGTGAGGGGTGTGCAAAATTCATAATGGTATGACGAGATATGACATCGTAATTATATGGCGAGTTGTTTGGTTTGTACGTAGGTTCATAGGATATCCAAGTTTTGATAATGGTTAGGACTAGATTAGACTTTTAAGTGTGAAATCACGAGACAGGATATATAGCTGGACATGAATTATGTAACAAATTCTTTTCCAGCCAGATAAACATCGCAATATTGAATTCACATCACAAGCTGCGCAGAAATTTGTGAAGAAACCAGAGTCCCGGAGATAAAATTTGTTGTTCGTTAACATTTCGTTAAATCATTTAAATTTATTTAATTATTAAATTCAGTGAAACCGCATTTTGAATAACTTTAATCAAGCGAATAACTTGGAGATGTATTCTGGAAATTTTAGTTTGTTTTTCTGGGGGAATATTAAAATATAAAGTAACGATTAAAGGGATATATCCGAAGGAAATGGATTTTACTGCCACAAAGTTTGTGAGCATTGCTATTGTTGTAATTATTGAACTTTGATTGATTGAGCAGTGAATGTGCTGGGGATAGTAAAGTGGAACTTTGGTCATCAACCGATGTAACTTAATTGTGTTTAGCCTTCAGCCTAGAAACTTGGATGGTCAGGGGGTCATCAACCTCAGTGATTTAGATTAGGGCCATATGCCATTGTAGCATCATTTCCTTGCGGTCATCATCCACAATGACTTTAAAGTAACTTAGAAGATTAGATGTCGGTCCATGACATAGACGCAGGTCACATCGATTCAATTAAGGGTCCATGTCGTAGAACCACTGTGTGGCACACACCGATTGGACGGCCTTAATTATAACCGGAGTCCAGAGTTCGTGTTACGAGGGCTGGACCATAACGAATCACTATGATGGTACATGTGGTCTCACGTGGATGCCGAATTTAAGGATTTCCAGACTTTCCTTTCTTAAATGATTAATAATTGAGACAATGGTTTCTAGTATGAATGCCCGTCAGGCAGTTACGTTAAAGTCTCACACCAGTGTTCTGACGTTTATGTAAAAATGATTGTGGGGTCCAGTGGACACAATTGACTTCTATGTTACCATTGGCATAAAAGATGGCTTCAGAATTTTCCTGAATAAATAGGAATCTTTTAAACAGACCTTTCATTACAGTAGATAGATTAGAATTACTGAACCCTACCATTACCTCAGCAAGTGACGAAGAACCCGACACGACCCAAGAGACAGATCTCATGAACTTTGCTGATAGGTAAGAAAGGTAGGTATCCCTCAATATGGACCTAAAGGGTTCAATATATTAAGTTATATATATATATCGATATAAATAAAATCGTAACTACCGTGTGTCTGTACATTGACTATTTTGGCGAAATTCCCGTACAGTTATCCGTTTCAGGTATAATAATGACCATCTGAACACGTTTTAGCTTTGGTTTCTGTTTGTCTGTTTGTTTATCTGTTTGTTTGTCTGTTTGTCTATAACTTGAAAGCTACTGGATATATTTCTACCAAACTTAATATTTCGAATACACCTGTCCTTGGGTAGGTTTAGGGCCAATATTGTTTCTAAATCACTGAATTCACTGGAGATTTATACGAAACCGAAACTGTGATTTTGCACTCCCACAAAATATACACAACCAAACTTAATGTATATCTACCTGCCTTAATGGAAATCAATTTCTGAACTTTTTTCTCATATGCATCATTTAGATGCGAGGATTAATAAGGGAGATAATATTAACGGACCGTTTTTCGGTACAAGTCCCACCGGACTTAACTCAAGAGCGGGTGCGTGTAAAGCCTATATCTTATAACTTGAAAACTACTGGAGATATGTCAACCAAACTTCATATTTAGCATCCACCTGTCCGAAGGTAGCTTTTGAGGTCCATACCATTTGAAATTCCCGGAATGTACTGGGGGTTTATTGGGAACCTAAATAGTGATTTCAAACTCCCACAGTATATACAAGACTAACCTGACTGGAAATCGACCAACCTTGATGAATATTTATTTCGGAAACGTTTTTCTCATGTGCATTCTTTCGAGAGGAGGATTAGTAATTGAGATATCATGAACGGTTGGTTTTTCAGGCTATGTACAGCGGACATAGCACAGAAGGTGTTGTAGGTAGAGCAGATTTTTTAATATTTATAAATAAAATCGTAACGACTGTGTGTCTGTACATTGACTATTTTGGAGAAAGTTTCGTACAGTTACCTGTTTCAAGTGTAATAATGACCATCAGCGTATTTGTTAGCTTTAGTTTCCTGAAAGTCCTCATTTTTAACCCCTCCCTCATAGCAAGATTGAGGTACAGTCTGCCAGACGAGCTAGAAATTTGAAATTTGGCAAAATTATAGGTCTTAGCCTGTAATCGACGGAAATCTTCCAAGATCTTAAATATTTCATTTTGTACCCCCGAGAATTTTCGGAATATTGAGGCAATTTTAATGTACGTGCAGACCTTAGTTTCGAGGTAGTTCGTGCTGGTTGGCAGCACAGTAGTTTTCCACCTATTTGTTCTACGTTCGTTTTCTCATTCTTCTAGAAAATTGTGATTAGTTTGAATCCCAGAATCTTAAAGACTATTGATAAAGAAAGGCGAGGTAAAAACCTACAATTGCTTAAGCTAGAATTATTACTTCATCGCCAGACGAATTACAAATTAGTACCAATTTTAATCTTAATTACTGGTAGTTAAAAAGTGCAAGTAGATATTCAAACTCACACAAAAATTAGGAGACACTCTTTTCCCTCTAATTTTTTTTCAGAGTGAACTGAAATAGGTACCGTACTGGTAAGGCCTCCTAACTTTTGACTTGGTAAAGCAATTGAATGAAAATAGGAATGAAAAATATAGTGCTGAAAGTACATAAATTCGAACAACATTAATAGCTATTATCATTTATAACTTTAATTCCCGTTCTGACGTTACAGCAGCTGTTAAAAACAACGAATGATGTTCCTCCCAATTCCTCGGCAAATTTGCCTCAACATCGGCACTTTCACAAGATCGTTCAATTTTGACAGAATTTTTTTTTACCTTCCATCGACCATTCGACTAGGAATAAATGAAATTTTTATACATTTTTATATCCACAGCAACAAAATAGAAACTGTATAACACACCTCAACTTCAAGCTTTTATGTATTATTTTAGAACTCTGCTCAACATTGTTCAAACGCACTCCAATTATTTGTGACTTGGACCTTGAGTAGTACTTTAAATTTTAACGTGCTTTTATGACATATAACCCATGTCAACCATTTTAAGTGTGTTTTAAGGCATATTTCATGTTGAATGTGTGCTAATAACCTTTTGATTTATTTATTTACTTTGAACTGATGATGATTCCAAGGGAATCGAAACCGGTCTTCATTCAATAAATGTTACATATTATATAAAGTGTTGAATGGTGGAACATCCATCAAGTGATTCCTATTATATTAACAGCTATTGTCAGGGATAAAAAAATAGCAATATCTCAAATATACAGCACGTTTCTCACGCAAGGTGTGTGAGATGATGAGAGTACTGTATTGACACTTGTTCACATCAAGTAATATTTATAATATAAACAGACCCACGTGATACATGATTGGAAGCTGGTTCCATTTTTAATATTCCTTACTCTTGTGAGTTAGATGCTCGCTCCACCAACGAGGAGCGAATAGCTATTTTTTGCTATTTGCTTTACGTCGCACCGACACAGATAGGTCCTGTGGCGACGATGGGACAGGAAAGGCTTAGGAATAGGAAGGAAGCGGCCGTGGCCTTAATTAATTAGTTGACTACCGGGCGAGTTGGTCATGCGCGTAGAGGCGCGCGGCTGTGAGCTTGCATCCGGGAGACAGTAGGTTCGAATCCCACTGTCGGCAGCCCTGAAGATGGTTTTCCGTGGTTTCCCATTTTCACACCAGGCAAATGCCGGGGCTGTACCTTAATTAAGGCCACGGCCGCTTCCTTCCAACTCCTAGGCCTTTCCTATCCCATCGTCGCTATAAGACCTATCTGTGTCGGTGTGACGTAAAGCCCCTAGCAAAAAAATAATTGACTGGTGTGAAAATGGGAAACCCCGGAAAACCATCTTCCAGGCTGCCGACATTGGGATGCGAGCTCGCAGCTGCGCGCCCCTAACCGCAACTCGCAACTCGCCCGGTGGAGCGAATAGCAAAGTCATCTGAATTACTCACACTAGCACCAAAACGACAAAGTGCAGAATAACTTCTGTCGGTCTGCAACCTATAATTCTTGGTGAATGACCTATCCGACAAATACAGGACAGCATGACTGTACGGAATGGCGCCCCTGGGCCTACTCCCTGATGGAAACCCATAGCCCTCAGTTCCCTTCTCCTGAAAAATTTAGCCCACCTGTCTTCCATAACTTTTCCCCTACCTCCCCTCTCCCCACTCATGCCAACCTCTGTATCCTGTACATTGATTGAGGAACACCTATCCTTATTCCTGTCCTCCGTTACAACTCTAATTAGACTATCTCCCTCCAACTCTCTGCTTCTTCCTTCATCTTGCTTAGTTCCCGCTCACACCCAATCCTTACACCTTCCTCCCTAAGCCATTCTCTTCTCTCTTCAAAGAAATTTGAAATGATATGAAAATATAAAAAAAAGACAAAGACACCTCCGTACAGGCCATGAAGACCCTTGGAGGAGTGGAAGGTAAAGACTTCTACCATTGTTAACCGCGGCACGTGATGGGGGTAGAGTGGTTAGCTCTACGCCCGATCGCCTTTGCCCCCTGGAATTAATCTGGTACTCATTTTTAGTGTAGGCTGAGTGGACCTCAGGGCCATATGCAACTCCCAAAGTGGAAATCTCGTTTCTTAAATTTTACGACTTCCTGACGGGGATTCGAACCAGAGCACGCCTTTACCGCCTCGGCCAGGAAGCCCCTTGAAAATATCAACAGATGTAAAATAGCGTATTCTATAAATAGAAGGAAGTATATAGCTATGCCAGATGACGGAAATAATCTAGGTCTAAATTACACAAAGATTTCACGACAGTAATACAAGCAAGAATCCAACTATACTAATTATTCTACATAGACGTACCCTAATTATAAAATCATCATCATCATCATCTGTTTACCCTCCAGGTTCGGCTTTTCCCTCGGACTCAGCGAGGGATCCCACCTCTACCGCCTCAAGGGCAGTGTCCTGGAGCTTCAGACTCTTGGTCGGGTGATACAACTGGGGAGAATGACCAGTACCTCGCCCAGGCGGCCTCACCTGCTATGCTGAACAGGGGCCTTGTGTAGGGATGGGAAGATTGGAAGGGATAGGCAAGGAAGAGGGAAGGAAGCGGCCGTGGCCTTAAGTTAGGTACCATCCCGGCATTCGCCTGGAGGAGAAGTGGGAAACCACGGAAAACCACTTCGAGGATGGCTGAGGTGGGAATCGAACCCACCTCTACTCAGTTGACCTCCCGAGGCTGATTGGACCCCGTTCCAGCCCTCGTACCACTTTTCAAATTTTCGTGGCAGAGCCGGGAATCGAACCCGGACCTCCGGGGGTGGCAGCTAATCACGCTAACCACTACACCACAGAGACGGCTTAATTATAAAATACTACAAATAATAGTCTAACTATAGAAATATGTAGCTATATTAAATATGTGTTGGTACATTATTGTTATTATTACTTGTAAACAGGAAAAGCAAGCAAGATACTAGTTACGCTACAATTCTAAACTGCAATTAAGCCTATCCTAATTACAACAACAGAATTCTAGTAACAGCTACATTTCTAGAGGGATTTTTCCCCTACTACACAAATATTTGTCTACATACAAAATTTTAAAAAATTCTGCTGGGCAGGTAAGCTGGCATAATTATATATAGCCTATAATAACCTGGAAGAAACTGGTGGTAATAAGGCAGAACCCGATATCAAAGAACTTGATTTTTCAGGAGGCGCTTTTAAAAGTTAGCGAGCTCGCTGAAATTCATATTATATTTCAATGACCTCTACGATGGAGTGGCATATATTTGTGAATGTAATGTAAAGAAGGAACAAGTATAGTTATTTTATTCTGAAAGTTCGGGGAGCAATCACTCGGGCGTCAAAATCATACCGCGTTTTGCCATCGTACTCTTCCTTGCAAAATCTACCATAGGCCTATTGGCATTAAAACTGAAAATATGACATTTTTGACATAATGGGCTCAGCATTAGCACAGAAATAAGTATTCTAATGGTGAAAGAATGACTGGAATCAGCTGTTTCCCGAGATTAGCCTCTGCATACAAACAAATTAAAACGAACAAACAAAAACCACACAAATGTTCCCCGTAGATATTATTCACGGATTAATAATATATTTTGTCCACAGCTTCGCATGCATGGAAATTATGGCTATTTATAGAACTGGAGAACTCTAGATACACTAAGAAAATGCGTTTACTTTATAGTAATATTGAAGCATGTTGGTAGAAGTTTCATATTTCCAGAAAAAAAGGAGTAGGAGGGTAGAAAAACTATAAACCCATAGTAAATGACAACACGATCGGGATGAAATGAAATGAAATGTTGTATGGCTTTTAGCGCCGGGATATCCCAGGACGGGTTCGGCTCGCCAGGT
The DNA here is from genome assembly GCF_040414725.1 of Anabrus simplex. Lineage (NCBI taxonomy): Eukaryota > Metazoa > Arthropoda > Insecta > Orthoptera > Tettigoniidae > Anabrus > Anabrus simplex. The sequence continues at coordinate 463,858,130 of NC_090265.1, read as the reverse complement.
GCAGGTCTTTCTATTTGACTCCCGTAGGTGACCTGCGCGTCGTGATGAGGATGAAATGATGATGAAGACAACACATACACCCAGCCCCCGTGCCATTGGAATTAACCAATTAAGGTTAAAATTCCCGACCCAGCCGGGAATCGAACCCGGGACCCTCTGAACCGAAGGGCAGTACGCTGCCCGTTCAGCCAACGAGTCGGACGACGATCGGGATGAAACTCTAATGGCCGGTTTCACCAAGCTTTGTCATAATATGCTTGACGGCTGTCAAAAATGACGACCCGTTTCTTTTTGACGCTTCGTCAAAACCTTTTACATTTCATCATCACTAGTGAGCTGGAATAGACGCTCCGTTTATTTTGACACGATCTCGCATTTCAAAACGACGTTATATCGCGATATATCGAGTTTTATCGTACGTTCGGATTGCCATTTCTCGATTAATAATTGAAGTACTGAGCCGTGGTTGAAAATAAACTTGTTTTGTAATTTAATTTTCTGTTGTAAGAGTGGTCTCAAAAATGGAAGATAATAATAATATTTCGTCAAAGAAGAGAGGATCCAAATTCTCTGAAGACGAGAAGAGTTTGTTCGTGAGTCTTGTTGCCGAAAGGAAAGAGCCAATGGAAAACAAGAAAACCGATGGCATAACGTTGCGTGATAAAGAGAAAGCGTGGATAGAACTTGCAAATTGTTTTAATTCTCATGAATTTGTTTGTAAGAAGTCAGTGAAACAACTGAAAATGTTTTATGACAACTTCAAAAGAAGGGCTAAGCAAAAAAGATGCCAGGATAAGGTGAATATGTTTAAAACTGGAGGTGGAGTTGCTGTAACTCCTTCATTAGATCAAACATCATCACAACTCCTAGAAATAATCAGGGACCAAGTAGAGCCTCTTCCCAACAACTTGGATAGCGACTCTGCATACATAGGCCTAACCGCATCCAGTAGCAACACTATTGAACCATGCAATGTACTGGTGACGTTTGAAGAAAAACCTAGTACAGAGATCCTTATTCCTACCAGTGAAGAAACGGTCCCGAATACAATCCATGACCTTCCACCATCAACTAGCGGTAGCAAGATATCGTGGGCATCAAGAAACCGGCCTTCTTTTAAGAAGACAAAGAAATCAGAAGCATTGAAAGCTCGTGAAAAGTTATTGAATTGTCAGAAGCAAGAAGGGATCTCTGCAAGCAAGAATTAGACATGCTGCAATTAAGGCATAACGAAGAACTAGCCTTAATACACATGAAAAAAGAAACCGAAAAAATTAAGCAAGAAAATGAAAAACTGAGAAGTGCAGTGCTAGAGGCAAAACTTTCCTTTTATTTGAAGAAACAATATACTAAATTTAATAATAATAATAATAATAATAATAATAATAATAATAATAATAATAATAATAACGTAATAATGATCTGCGAATGTATTAACCTATAAACTTAAGTAACATTATTAACCAATGACCTATTAGTAACAAACATACAGTCACATTAAATATTGCCTGTTATATGGTATAGAAAACAATAAAGTGTGTGCTTGTTTTTGTAATATTAGTGATACAGAACTCGTGTGTTTTAAATGTATTCCACTTTTAAAGCAGTGTCTTAACGGAAATGGTTTTCAACGATTCTGTTCCGATTAACAACTGGAGGACCATCTTGATCAGCTAAGCCAGGTAGGCCTACATTAATTTCCTCAAAGACTAAATAATTCCTGTTAAGTCGTCTTTTTTCTTCTAGATAGTGATGGAGTACTTCATCTTCCTTTGTTTGCATAGCAATATTATGTAGCACAGCGCTAGCCACTATGACAGACAAAGATGTTGTTACTGTTGTTTTTAAACCCAGTGATAAGGCCGGAAATCTCCTTTTCCATACTCCATATTGTCGTTCAACAGTGTTTCTTGTCTTAATATGGGCTATGTTGTAGTTTTCCTCGCCTTGATTTCGTGGATTTAAGAATGGCGTAAGAAGAAAACGTGTTAGCCGATATCCATTATCCCTTAGGAGATGTCCGTCTTGGATTCGTCCCGTCTCAAATTTCATTCTTATTTCAGAATTATCAAAAATAAAACTGTCATGAACCGATCCAGGCCATCTAGCAACAATATTCCTTATTAGTAAATTAGCATCACAAATAGTCTGTACATTAATTGAGAAATAGGACTTTCTGTTGCGGAAAACTTCTGCATTATGTCCACCAGGAGACAGTATAGGTATATGTGTGCAGTCGATGGCACCTATTACTCCAGGGAAGTTGCTTATCATATAAAAATCGCGAATAACTGAACGAGCTTCGTCACCTTCAGGAAAATTCACATACAGGGGTCTCAAGGAACCAATTGCTTCGGAAACTTTTCTAATATAGCGACAAATTGTTGATTTAGATACACTATTCACATCTGCTACTACCAATTGAAAAGAACCAGTAGCATAAAAACGTAGAGTTAAAAGTAGTTGTTGTATCGGTGTTAACGGACGGTTTCTATTAGTAGGATATTCCAGTCTATTTTCAATTTGCTCTAAAAGTTTCAGTACTACTCTCTTGGAAAGTCTGTACCTAGTTACAAAATTGAAGTCATCCATTGAGAAGAAATGATCATTACGGTCAGAAATTGCACGTTCAAGTCCCAGATTTTCCAATAATTCTATATACAGTAATTCAGCATCAAAGTTGTCTCCCACATTCATGATCTTCTAAATAACGTTCTGTGAAATGCTTTAACACTTCCTGTAAAATGTCGGAACGCTTAAAACACTTTAAAAGAGATCTATAATTTCCAACTACTATTGAACACTGCAATGTTTACAACACGGACACACCATTTTAAACGAATCGTCATATTTGAAGGTCGAAAATCGGCGCGTCAAAATTGACGGTGCGTTTGACGATCGTCAAAGTAAACAGACATTGAAGAAACGAAAAAATGGACGATAAACGAATCGTCAAAGTTAAACAGTCGTCAAATTCATAAACGAAGCTTGGTGAAACCGGCCATAACACTGACATCTGCAAGTAGTACACCACTCAAACTGAGGTCTAAGAACAATATGTGTGGTGCTAGCGTAAGGTGCTTCGGATGGCTTTGGATTCCATGGAGCGAGTAGAAGGTAATAAAGTACCAAATATATCCGCTATTGTTGGAAACAGATGGCGAACATGGGCGTGGTATCGGTTGCCTGCGAAAAAGTCTGACTGAGAGGCGGTTCTCTCAAAGTTAAACACGTTCTTGCTAGTTCCTACTCAACGGATTGAGATAACACCAACTTCAGGATGTATCTACTTTAATAATGGCGGGTTCGTATCATGCCGTCAGCAGTTCTGAAGATGTTTTTCCGTGGTTTCCCATTTCACAGTAGATAAATACCGGAGCTGTAGCTTAATTAAGGCCCCGGACGCTACCATCCCGATTCTATCACTTCCCCATCCTTGCGTCACCGGAAACCTTCGATGTGTTAGTACGACGTTAAAAACGTTCAAGAAAATGCGTGCAGTTGTTGAGTTTTTTCGTGTGGCTATTTCTAGCCGAGTGCAGCCCTTGTAAGGCTGACCCTCCGATGAGGGTGGGCGGCATCTGCCATATGTAGGTAACTGCGTGTTACTGTGTTGGAGGATAGTGTTATGTGTGGTGTGTGAGTTGCAGGAATGTTGGGGACAGCACAAACACCCTGCCCCCCGGCCATTAGAATTAACCAATGAGGGTTAAAATCCCCGACCCGGCCGGGAATCGAAGCCGGGACTCTCTGAACCCAAGGCCAGTACGCTGATCATTCAGCCAACGAGTTGGACAGTTGTTGAGTTCATTCAATGTAAACAGAGCGGCAGATACGCAGACAAAGACTTTCAAGAATGATGGATAGGCCTATTGTCTTCGCATCGTGTATGCTATCAACTTTATCAAATTCGCAAAAATACCAATGTAAGGACCAACACTACATTATTATATTAGTAAGATAATGGAGGATATACATCCTCTTGTTTCTTAATTACTAAGGCATTTTACACATTCTTGAGCAACACGCAATTCGACTGGACACTCCCAATCAAAACTCAAATGCTCATACTTGAGACAGTTTACATTAGACTTGTTGTACAAGTATAGTCTTTCCCCTTCTAGACTACCGCATGTCTCGACGTAGGCCTAGAAACTGCCTCTCGTGTCTGCACAGTGACCTTGTAAGTTCACCGGCCTTAGGAAATGACAAGTACCTTACTTTACATGTTTATCAGCTCGTAGGTGCAACCTGTCTGCTAAGTCACGCAATGTTCTCGAATGTCATAATTTAAATGACAACCTTTCCCCACATCCTGTGTTATTTCTCACTTTTTCTATATAACTTCATAGACTCATTGGTCTAGTGTCATACCCAAGTCCGAAGTATATCTGAATCAAATGTACCATAAAATAAGTGAGGACAAAAATAGGCCTGAGTGCTGAAAAGAAGGCAGAAATAGATTTTGTAGATATTACAGAAATTGAAGACAATGTTCTTGAACAACAGAGAACTTCAAGTACAGTAGAACCGCATTTAACGATTCGAACGGGACAGGATCAAATACAGTTGACCAAAAATTCGAATAATACGGATATTTCACTAATGAGCATTTTTACATTGTATTGCACATTTCATATGTAAACATCGTCAACACTATTGACAATACAAAGAAAAAGACGTACCTAAAGTAAACCATAAAGGATAATGCAGTACATGCAGTAAAAATTTTTGGTCTTATCAACACCAATAGAACATTCGCACTGACCAAAACCTATGGAGCCGAAAGTGCTTTTCCATGTAGGCCTACATTTGGGTTCACGTAGCCACACCTATTTTTAATGGAAAAACATACAGTAGCACTATTTAAAGGATTGTTTTACATCAAGAAGATTTAATCGATAAAACAAAAGTCACTAGAGGTCGATAGCTGCAGTCGCTTAAGTGCGGCCGGTATCCAGTATTCGGGAGATAGTGGGTTCGAACCCCACTGTCGGCAGCCCTGAAGATGGTTTTCCGTGGTTTCCAATTTTCACACCAGACAAATGCAAGGCTGTACCTTAATTAATGTCACTACCTCTTCCTATCAACTCCTAGCCCCTTCCATGCCTAGTGTGAAAATGGGAAACCACGGAAAAACATGGCTGCCGACATTGGGGTTCGGACCCACTATCTCCCGCATGCAAGCTCACAGCTGCGCGACCCTAACCACACGGCCAATTCGCCCAGACCTTCATTTACAGATTAACTGCTGCTAAACGGTACGATATATCGACCAACGAATTGCACCACATGACACCTCATTTAGCGGTCTAAATGCTTTATCATATGACATTTTCTCATATCTCCTCTATTTATGGGTTAGATTGAGTTAGAAACCTTGAATAGGGCGAAATTAGGGGGGATTTTCTCACAATGCATTACTTTTCGTATACTTACGTGACAGCTAGAAACATAGAATTTGGTTCACATATGGCTAGTGGCTAGGCCAATGTTGGCGTCGAATCTGATGATTCTATCTTTCCTATAAGTGCTGTATGTCAAACAATGGAATACAGTGTAAAAATCATCCAAATTTGCGAACAATCCAGAAATACAGCCAAATCTAACGTATAACGGAGGGAGATACGACAAAATGTCATAGGACCAAAGTGGAGAACACTCAAAATTGAATGGAGATTGTGCCATCCGTTTTGTGATACGACTTATCCTTTAGCCAACAAATACCTCAAAAGGAATGTCTGCACACTCATTAAAATTACCTCCATGTTTCGATATCTTTGGAGGTAAAAAGTGAAAATTTTTAACATCTTGGAATATTTCCGTCGGTTACAGGCTAAATGCTACAATTTTGCCAAATTTCACCTTTGTACCTCGTCTAGTAGATTGTGCCGCCATATTGATTTGGGGAAGGGGGATAACAATTAGGAAATTCCTGAAAATGTTTTAAGCCCACGAAACCTATAGGTTGTCGCTTTAGATAAATTACGCGACTGCGTTCTTATGCTGAGCCCATAATTTGAAGCCCCCCAGCGTGCCCTCTCAGGGAATTTTGAAAATTTTCGATTTTTCTAGGGATCTCAGGGTCATCAGCTTCTCCGATACCAAGTTTCAAATTTCTGAGATTTCCGGAAGTGCCTTATTAATTCACGTCTATTTTCATTTTTATACCTTTATAAATAGATCGCTCCAGGCCGACTTGCTTTTATATATTCTACCCTTCCAGCCTGTGACTTTGGGCGCCGGCTATAATCCCAGGGTCGAGAAAGGGTGATCCCCAGTGTTCGAAATAAGGTAAACTAACCTTAAATTAATAAGCAGGAAGGATGAAAGAGAAAAAATAATTAAAAAAGATTATGAATGAGAAACTTTTTTGCAAACAAATATTTATTTAAAATCTTTGGCAAAACGATAACGAAAAAGAATGACAACACTATAAGAATAAAATTGTTACTCAACTATCACTAGGTCAACTGAAACCCATAATTACTCATCAGTGTTACAAAATAGGTTATATCCTCAGAATATTATCTTCCGTAAGCACCAAATGCTTCATTTGTTAAAGTAAATAAGCCGGCTTGTTTCACATTTAATACAATTCCACTCATTAAATTACTGGTAGATAACAATACTCTTTCTTAACCTCAAACTCCTCAGAAAAATGCATATTGAATGGTTGAAACTTCATTACATAGTTTGACAATTCCATATTTACAGCTTCGTTATATTAAATTTTTACCGACTTAAATTATCAATTAATCATTTCATTTTAATTACCTCTTGTTACCGTGGTTTGGTGGTTTAGCAGAGGTGAAAGAAGGTGCTGCGGTGATTGGGTCTAACTACAAATGCCAAGAAAAAAATTTAAACTGAAATGGAAGTTTATATTTTCAAAAAAACAACAATTTCTCACTGAGTCAGATAACAATGACCAAGCAATTTAAAGTCAAGCCTTAGAAAGAGATCCAAGATTTCAAATTCTGTAACACACATCGGCTATAAGCCCTCATTTTTACAATTTTTGCGTTTCCAGAGTAAAGTTTACAGAGAAGCATAAATTTACAAAGGGGCAGAAATCCCGTAGTACCAGGAGCGCCAGCTCCGTAATTAACAAATGTCCAGCCTCCTAGAGGCACTTTTACAATGCATAAAAGAGCTGACCCGCTCTCAATTTTTCAAGCCTATTAAAGGCAATACCCGACTTTACCATTAATTGCCATCAAGGCACAACTTACAAAATGAAACGGGGGTATCTTGTACCCAACCTACTGGGCCTTAGCAGAAAAGAATAGGTTAAGTAAATGGCCCGAAATACAAAGGGATGGAGGCGAGAATTTGCACTTCTACATGTAATTTCTAAAAACCTAAAAGGCACTAGGCCGATGAAACAGGGGCTATTCCGAAATTATGGAGGTGATCCGTATAGAAAGAAATTTTAAAACATTAAGGAAAAGAAGAAAATCAGTTACCAAAATGTAGTCACCTCAAACCAAACTGAAGGGGAGCTCGGGAGGGTAAAGCACTCTCTATCGCCGATTTACAATTAAAGATATTTACAAAAGCGGGCAGAAATTTACATTACAGAAGGTAAGTTACATGCCAAAAGTTTCGGACCTTTCCCGCGGGTTAAACTGCTGAGCTAGCAAGAAATAAGGATGTTAAATGGCCGTTACCTTACTGAAGATCTGCTGCCTGATGAAAGAGGCACCTCCCGCCTCCTGCTACACGTCCATACACTGGGATAGATGTAGATGGAGTGGCCAGGAGACGTGAAAATAAGCAGTTTTTATACCCTCGGGGAAAGTTCGAGACCTTTCATGAATAAAACAGCCACACCCACTTAATTTTATTGGGTCGCTTAAAGTTACACACCAAAATCGAATAAGAAACATGTGATTGGTAGAAAATTAATTACAGAAATTCTCGATTGGTTAAAATCAAAACAGGCGGAAAGACAGGATAAATATTGCCAACCCAAAAATGAATGCACTAAATTTAGTAAAGACAAACTTGCGAATACAAAATTTCTTCAAATAAAGTTCCTTCACTTCGCACCAGGGTGCATGATCATAGTTTTTGCAGAGGCATCTATGAGAGAATGTCCACAGTTCTAGATAAATAGGAAACAAAACAAGTCGAAATTCACACAATGACATCTTCAGAGGAAAAATTTAAGTAGGTCCAGTTTTAAGTTCACTGTTTCTCCTGTAGAGGAGTACTTTAAGGCGGAAAATTTAAATGTGCGGCGTAGTGGTGTACCACCCGGTACAACCTCTTATAGGGTTTCATTTATTAAATTACTGAACATTATTTTCAAAAAAACTAAGTTGACCTGTGCTACCTTTACAAGTTAATTTAAGTTACATTCTTTAAATCATTAAATTACATTTATTACATCAAAATCAAGTTATTAAATTATCGAATTTCCAAATATCAAATTATTAAATTCATTAATTCTTCAATTCATGATCTTTCATGACGTTCTGTCTCCTCTACGATAATTAGTACCACGAAACGAACGCTGACTGACGAGTACATCCGATCTGATTACAACTTGAGAAAATCTGATTTAAAAGAAAATACTTTAACTTCACACACACACATATATAACCAGCTGCCTCAATACTAAGTTCCACAAATATGGAAACTGCACGTTAATAATAATCACTGAATAAAAAGAAAATCTGTAGCGAAGTGCCCTACATAAAATAAATGAACAAAACTCCCCCCAAAAAACAATTTTACATCTACACTGACTTTACTGCAGTGGGAATAAAACCCCTGCCACAAACATAGCAACCAATCTTTTGATTTGACAACCGTAGGCGACCTGCGCGTCGTGATGAGTATGAAATGATGATGAGGACAGCACACACAACCAGCCCCGAGCCAGCGAAATTAACCAATGATAGTTGAAATTCCAGACCCTGCCGGGAATCGAACCCGGGGCCCCTGCGACCGAAGTCTAGCACGCTGACCATTTAGCCATACAGGCGGACAGAGGAGTTGGGATCGGACCTGTATAGAATTCATTTCTATTTCTTTTTCTAGTCGATGTTCAGACATTTGGGTTTCTAATCGCATACTTGTATTTACTGTATTTGAAAGAATACTTACAAATTCATCATCAGTTAAGTGCCGGACGCCAATACAAATTAAACATGTAATACACACATAACAACAAAATAAATCCAGCAATGATGGCCATCAATGAACCCAAGTCCATGGACCTGGTCGAGACTCGAAGAGGCGTCCCTTAAGACGATCAATTACTGTGACCTGAAATTCCCTAATCTTTAACTAAAGTGATACACATATGACGTTAAATATTTAAAACGTTTTATGCTGTGGTTCTACCTGATCAATTGGAATTATACAAGATAACATCGTAATTAGACTTCAAAGATCCTAACTCAACGAGGTATAATCTTTAGCATTAGAACGCTCTGCCGTGGAGAAGCTTGACTTTAAATAAACAGATCTGTTTTCTTCGCACCCTAGGCTTAATAAATCTGTCATCACACGAAAATATCTCCGTAATCAAGGCAAGTTTATTCAGTCTCTTTCATATACTTCATTATCCAGCCTCCTTTGGGCTTGTAAGAATATATTCCTCGCAATCTACATTCAGGAATACACAATATCTTGCCTTCAATTCAAATATAACCTCACCAGGAATTGCAAAAATTATTCCTCGAGAATACTCAATCTCTTGCATTCAAATATCAACTTCGTCATATTTTATTCCACATTATAGCTGGTTTTCTTCCTACCACTAGCGTTCTGATTGTTAAAGTACCATATCTCAGACAAGGCATAAAATAAACTCAATAACGAAATATTGAAAACATGAATTATCTCACAGCACATATCGTTAACCTGACAAAAATCAAATCACTTGTCCATGAACACTGACTTTAAACATAAATTCTAATCCTCACTGACGGTCACTGGTTCAAATCCGTAGCACAACACTGGTAAAACTCTCTCGAAGAACGAAAATAATCATGCAACATTCTACTACTACTAACATGCCCCACGAACAACTCAAAATGTACTAAATGCCATCTAATAAGTGTTACATTAACACACGCTGATATTAATTCAGAAGATTGTTGTATAACACACGCTTAAGAATATATTCTGAAGATCAAATTAACACTGCCACTCGCAGAGTATATACAAAAATACAAAACCCCCAAGGCATTGGTACCGCAACAACCCTATACAACTAACTGACCCTTGCTATATATTTAAATCAAACAAATCTTAAACGTTACATGCAAGAAGTTACTATTTACAAATTTACAGAGGCAACTGGTCATGCATGTAATAAAGTTAAATAAAATCAGATGTACTCATCCCTGTCCGGTCCACTCCATGATTCAGCGATGCAACATCTCAGCCATCAGGTCGGCCCATCGATGCGGTGCTCCCTCCATCACGACGGAAATACTACCGTCTTCATGGCTCTTCTCTATTAGCCTCATCTTGAAGATCATATTCCCCACACAATTTTACGTACGACACAATTTTACGTACGACACAATTGGTACACTCCAGAGATTCACTGAGCATAAAACATACAAATCAATTATGTTACAAATTACACACCACAGTGCGTAAATTCTTCACAAAAACACTCTATTCACGTAATAGTTTGATCAATATCCTAATCCCACCGGAATCCGTTACTCAATGTTCATTCAAGCTCGATCGTGCCCTGCAACTTCGTCATTAACTAAGTTCAATTCTGCTTGAAGAACAAGTCTATTGGCACTTTCCACGTTGTAATTTAATCTGTTACGATTTAATATTATTAACTCCTTTATGGGAAAAATCCTTGCCAATTAAGTCCGGGATCAGAAAAGTTATTGTTCCTACACATCAAGAAATGCTCAGTCCACACATTTTTCGGCGACGATCACAACACACGTCCGACACATTCAGTCCCGAAGCTAAGAGTAGAGCGGCTCTCTTCAGCACGGCTTCATCCAGTCCGCGTGCCTAGTAGTCCAAACGTCTCAGGGATTCCCCGACACAATTTCATCACATCTTGTTTCCGCTAACCACATATCTAATCACAGAAGTTTGCTAGGATTTCTTAATTACATTTTGCCTTTAATAATCACTTCTTCTGTATTTAGACTTATTTCACAGTGCTTTCACATTGGTATTTCTGCTGCTACATCAGCTCCTCCTTCCGCGCGCTATCTCGTGATTTGATTTGAAAGTCTTGCCAACCTAATTCGGTATCTCTGTCTCATATCGATCTCACGTTTCTCTCTCTTCAGAGTGGAAAATTCCATGACCCTCTTTCTGATGCAATTTCCGCTGCTTCTTACACGTGTGCCATTAGATATATAAGGTGGTGGTGGTGGTGGTGGTGATTATTGTTTTAAGAGGAACTACAACTAGGCAACCATCCTCTATGTAACACTAATCAGAGAGAAAAATAGAAGGGATCCGACACTTCGAAAAATGAAGATATCGGTCAAAGAAAAACAAGGGCCACGAAGGGCGTGAAAATGAAAGACTCCCTAGCCCTCGCAAACCTAATAGCGTCGGGGTCGGAAAAGAACAAGACTTGACCAAAAGAGGTCGGATAGGATAGATAACAGTGAGGAGCCTGGCACAAGTAAGTGGAAGCAATGCCAGGACTCAGCTGAGGGCCCCGTGGTCGCCAACCCACGCTCCAAAGTTCAGAGCCCCTGAGGCCCCTTTTAGTCGCCTCTTACGACAGGCAGGGGATACCGTGGGTGTTATTCTACCACCCCCACCCACAGGGGGATTAGATATATAAATTAGCTCGCCGGATTGCTACACACATCCTGCTTCAAATATGATCTCCACCTCGTTTAATATTACTTTACCATATGCCAATGACATGAACCAGTTGGGTTCAATATATAGAGAATCATTTTAGAATTGAGGAACTTCCATTTTTTCAATAAAATTCTCCTAAATTTAAAAGTTAATTATCATAGATTTAAACCGATTTTTCTTAAGAGTGAGTTTACTGCTCAAAAAAATTGGTTACGTCTATAGATGTTCCTAACCACATACTACTGAGCCCATAACTCTACATTACAGAAGAATCGACGCACGGCTATGTAGGGCCAGCTGAGAGAGGGCAAAGCGCCCATCCATTTTGGTAAATAGCCAGCCCGATGTTCCTTGCGTATTATTCACGGCGGGAGATGACCAAAGCATCGAGCAAGAACGGAGCATTTCGGAAGACTTCGGAAATCTATATAAATAAAATTGTAGGGGGTCCGCTATCTGTAATTTCTTTTGTTTTGCCAATTTTTCAGTTTTTTTATCCATTTTAAGTCAACTCAAGACCGAATCGGTGGTTTTTACGTTTCGTGTCTGTTTGTTTGTCTGTTTGTCTGTTTGTCTGTTCCACCATCACGTCGTAACGGCTGGATAGATCTCAACCAAACTTCATATTTAGAGTATACTCATCCCGGGGAAGGTTTCGATATGCATATCATTTCAAAATCTTTGAATAGACGGGGGGTTTATAGGAAAACCAGAATGTTTTTTCCACTATCACGTCGAAACAGCTGGATAGCTCTCAACCAAACTTCATATTTAGAGTATACTCATCCCGGGAAAGGTTTTGATATGCATATCATTTTAAAATCTTTGAATAGATAGGGAGTTTATAGGAAAACCAGAATGTTTTTTCCACCATCACGTCGAAACGCCTGGATAGATCTCAACCAAACTTCATATTTAGAGTATACTTATCCCGGGAAAGGTTTTGATGTGCATATCATTTTAAAATCTTTGAATAGACGTGGGGGTTTATAGGAAAACCATTCTGGTTTTCCTCCATTTTCTCTTATACTATTGATTTTCTGTAAACTTCGTTTACCGTACGTGAATCGTCTCTTCATCATAAACAACTTTTGTTATGTTCATAATTTATCTTACTCTTCACATGACGGAGAAATTTACAATTTTCCGCTGGTATCATGCTCTGCAGTGAGTGACCGAGAGACCGACAACGAACCTACAGGTTACCATGGCAACATCTCTGACTGCATGCCAGCAGGGAAGTAACGTATTGCCATTTTCCTCATCATGCTTTTAAATTCGTGGTTGTTCCTTGGGTAGAAGGCAAAAGAGGCGTCAATCGGCCTATCTGCGTGATATTGGCGGAATATCGTTGGATGTTATAACTGCCCTCGAATAGATTAAGTAATAACACCATTAGTCATCTTCTTATTATTTGTTTACCTAGGAATCACTGGACCTAAATTTCTCCTCTGTTACCGCTTTATTATATCCATAACTCACACTAGCATAATTTATTGAGGGGCATTTGATTTTCCAATACATTCACTTGGCATTTACATATTTGTCGTTATCCGGCTGTCCTCAGTTATAATCCATTTTCTATTACTTTCAACTTTCTTAACTGTATTATTTTCTTCCTTAATTACGCCGTATGTACGCGAGTGCTACAAACTACTGGATGTATTTCCACCAAGACTCATATTTAGAATACACCTGTCCTTGATAGGTTTTAGGGCAAATATTGTTTCTAAATCCCTGAACTGACTGGGGGTTTATACGAAACCGAAACAGTGATTTTGCACTTCCACAAAATATACACAACCAAACTTTATGGAAATTTACCTACCTTGGTAGAAATTAATTTCTGAACCTTTTTTCTCATGTGCATCATTTCGATACGAGGATTAATAAGGGAGATATCATTAACGGAGCGTTTTTCTGTACAAGTCCCATCCGACTTAACTCACGAGCGGGTGCGTGTAAAGCGTATTCCTTACAACTTGAAAACTACTGAAGACATTCGAACTAAAATTCATATTTAGCATACACCTGTCCAAAGGTAGGTTTTAAACGTAAATAACATTTCATGTTCCGGAATGGACTGGCGGTTTATGGGGAACCGAAATGGTGATTTTACTCTTCCACAATATATACAGAACAAGACCAACCTGACTGGAAATCGACCAAACGTGATGGAATTCCACCTCTAAACCTTTTGTTCATGTGCATTTTTTCGTCAGGAGGAGTAATAAGGGAGATATCAAGAACGGTCAGTTTTGCAGGTTAAGTCTAGCGGACATAGCCCAAAAGGTGTTTTACATGGAGCAGATTCCTTATCTATATAAATCAAATCGTAACGACTGTATGCCTCTACACTGACTATTTTGGCGAAATTTTCGTACAGCTTTGCGTCTAAGGGGTAATAATGACCATCTGCATAATTTTTGGTTTAGTTTCCTGAAAGTCCTAATTTTTACCCGCCTCGCCCAAAATCCAGATTGCGGCATAATCTGCCAGAAGAAAAATGAGATAATTGAAATTTGACAAAATTATACGTTTTAGCCTGTAACGAACGGAAAACATCCAAGATAATTAAATTTTTCGCTTTTTATCCCCGAAGAATATCGAAATATGCAGGCAATTTTAATTATGGTGCAGACCTTCGGAAATTCCTATCACATAACGGATTGCACAATCTCCGTTCAATTTGGAATGATCTACAACCTTGGTCTTATGACTTTTTGCCGTATCTGTATCCCTTTTACGTTTGAATTTTCTGTAATAATCGATGTTAAGTCAATTTTGAATTTTTACATGCATATTTCATACTTTCAATTATATCAAATACAGAATCATCAAACTCTTCACGAAAATTGGCCCACCCAGTAGCCATATGTGAGCCAAATGCTATGTATGTAGTTGTCACATACTTATCCGAAAAGTAATGTAATGTGAGATAATCTTACAGAAACGTTACCCTGTTCCACGTTTCTAACTCAATCTGACCCAAGAATAGATGACATATCATGGGACCAGCCATTTAGGCCACTAAATCCGGCGTGTCTTATGGTATAATCCTTTGTCGATATGACGTACGTTTAGTAGCAGTTAATCTGTAAATGAAGGTCTTCAATATTGTAAACACGCATATACTTTCGTATGTCGATCTATATATATTCACTGATGTCGATTTGTAGCGATCGAGAAAGGGTGGGTCTGCTATTGTAATCAGTACTCCCCACACCGACTTTGACTGGCAGTAGGAAAGGGTTCCTTCTCCAACTCCTGTGTAACTGTCATTAGTAAGGAAGGCCTACAATTGTAATGAATAGTTCACTTCTCGATTTGACTTGCAGAAGGCAAGTGAGCATGCAGTTTTGTTTAAAAACTCCCCTACCCGATTGTGTTTGGCAGTAGGCAAGGGTGCCCGCCATTATAAAGAAATGTCCTCATCTAAAATGTGACTGGCATTAGGCATAGTGGCCTGCTATTTTGATGGAAACTCACCAACTTGGTGTAACTGGCAGTAAGCTGGCTGGCAGT
Organism: Anabrus simplex; assembly: GCF_040414725.1. Classification (NCBI taxonomy): domain Eukaryota; kingdom Metazoa; phylum Arthropoda; class Insecta; order Orthoptera; family Tettigoniidae; genus Anabrus; species Anabrus simplex. Next base: position 463,842,779 of record NC_090265.1, on the reverse strand, counting down.
AGGAAAATGGGCCTGGCATTATAATGATAACTGCACAACTCAATTTCGAGTGATAGTACGGTAATTGCCTGCCATTATAATAGAAACTCCTCAACTGTAATCTGTCTGGAAGTAGGAAAGGGGGGCTGCCATTTTAGCGAAAACTCCCCAAATCGATTCTGTCCGCGTAGTAGGCAATGGGGCCTGCAATTATAATGTAAACTTCCCAACTCGATTGTGAATGCCAGTAGGCAAGTGAGCCTGCCGTTATATCACAAATCCGTAACAAACACTTTACATTGGAAACAACCTACGGGGACCTCCCCATGCTCTTTCTCGGATAACGCTAAGAGACCTGCAATTTTAAAACAATCTAATTTACTGCATGCACACTATTTACTTCGATATTTGAATGCAATGTAGAATACCGTAGCGAAGCACGGGTACATTCGCTAGTTGATAATAAATTTGAGGCTAATGACACCTATTGACAGTGGCGGTGATTGAGAGTTAAAGGAGGGGCACAAAAATTTATAGAAAACAAAAATGCACCAGAGGCCTGGGGAATATAGTGGGGATATACAACAAAATTGAAACAAAATAGCTGAAAAATGGTAAGTTTTATGCTCTCTGAGCAAAGTTTGACAGAGAAGTAAAGTTTAACAGTTTACCAACTTAACTGCGGTAATAACAGATTTTTTCTTGGGTAGGGGGAATTTTGATTCAACACTATACAAAATCATTTTCACCAAAGGAACACTTAGACATGTGCGCAACTAAGGCCATTAGATATCAATCGCGCTTCTGCACCCAGCTGCGCTAGTCTCCACTACCTGCTGTGGCACTGAAAAATCGGTTAGCTGGATCGAATGATATTTTGTGCGTATTTCCGCTAAGTATTTTGATACATTTAAAGAATGTAAAGGAAAGAATTAGGTGGTAGACAATGGGGTTTCAAAAATTCCTTTTTAAAAACTAATTCCTAGTGTTTTTTGGAATAACAATTTATTTTTATCCACTAAGTAGGGGGGGGGGGGTTGACTGCCCCCCTCGTCCCTCCCCCTAATCGCCGCTACTGCCTATTGAGAGAGATTTCGGCATTGCCATTAGATAGGTATAAGCTAATAATAATTTCTGCAAACACTTGGTAAAGCTCACTTCACGGGGAGAAATATAATTTATTATGCCCAGAGAGAAGTTCGCCTGTCTATCACCAGAGTGGAAACGACACGAGGCATGGTCATCCATTCAGAAGACGCGAGAAAATCACCCAAGGAATTGATTAATTAATTACGACCTTGAGAAACGCAAGATAAATGAGCGAACAACGCCATTGTGATAAGGAAAATAGGCGGAATATCTGGTGTGAGTTTCAGAAAAATCAGTCTAGCGGGATAGAAGTTGGGATGAAATTGCATAACAGGGGGTCGTGTTGTCCCGCATTACTAGACTTCGTACCAGTACTTCCGCCTCTACGAGAAAACCCACTCAGCATTCATCGGTCCGAGAGGGTGAACCTGCGACAGTCGTCACCAAGAAGAGAACTTACATAATTCAAGAACTAGGTCATAGACTTGCGATCTCGAAAGCCGTATGGCTTGAGAGAGGTAGGAAAACGAAGGTTTTGATGAACTTCTGCAAAGGAGATTAGAGCCTGTCTATCTAGTCTGTTAACACGATCTTTTGGTTACTCGACCACGGGTGAACATTTGGTTTGGATTGAGAAGGCGAGGCGAACGTTATCTCATCCCACGGATACGCAAGGACGAACACCTGGCCGTTAGACATTAGTAGCTTCATACGGTTTAAGCAGCCACGAAGTTAAAAGTGTTGTGCATCGTAACTTTCATTTCGGTACGTTTCAAAGTGTTATTGACTCTAATTCATCAGAAGAATTAATTTGTGTTGCAGCAAGAAGTGCAGAGTCAGCGTAATTGATAAGTGGGTATTTAAGCGAAAGAATGCCACCTATCATTATGAGGCGCTAAGTATTGGTGGTTGCTGGCTTGCTAAATGCAGCCAAAATGACGCCACATTAATCAGCACAATTACAGGTCTGTCTAATTCCAATATTATGCATTTGTAGTTAGAAATGTAAATGATGATGATGATTGTTGTTTAAAGGGGCCTAACATCTAGGTCATCGGCCCCTAATGGTACGAAATGAGACGAGATGAAATGACGAATTAAAAGCACAAAAACATCCACTGACCACAATCTTCAAAACGTGAGGGCGAAGAATGAAGGGATGGATGGATATGAATTTAAAACGATCAGTGGAACCGATCCACAGTGCCTCACATGCACAGAAGCTGGCGTATTACTGACCAAGGGACTGCTTCTATAGCACGATACTGAATCGATGATATTTGTAGTCAAAGGGGGTCCAAAATACAAGTCAGCGGCACTCACAATGGTACTATCGCTAGGAAAGTAGAACCATGGTATTTGTCATGTTGCGGTATTAATCAAGAGTAGCGTAGACTCGCGGTATTCCACACATTATGGTAATACTTACAGGTAATTAAATTCGCACATGTATTACACACCTACCCTGTTTCGTACATTGCGACGCCATTTACAAGCGACGCAAACCTATGGTGTTCATCACATAAGGACACTAACCACAAGGACTCGTACTATCTTGTGGTGTTCCTCATATAGTGGGTACTAATCACAGGCAAGCCAGAACCATGGGTTCCCTCATCCCATGATGTCACTCATATAGTGCTGCTAATCACTGGTACTGCAAAAGCCGTCGAGCCCTCGTTTGCTACTAATCACAAACCTATTTGGTACCCAACACAGTGGTACTACGTGCAAGTAAAAGCGACCCATGGTGTTCCCCGCGTGGTGGTACTAATCACAAGTAGTTTCGTGGTCCTAACTTGATCATCCCTTGGTCGCCCCTTTTAGTCGCCTCTTACGACAGGCAGAAGATACCGTAGGTGAGTTCTCCGTCTGCGTCCCCCACCCACAGGGGTTAGAAATGTAAATGCTTGTCCTCTTCAATTAATTAGTAAATCATGTCAACGCGTTTTATATGTGACGTGTGTTGCGATGGTGATTTTGTATCATGTCCATAGAAAGTATCTCAGGAAACACTGTGGATGCGGTTTCCGGTCAATCTGTACCCACGAGACGCGTAAAACTGTTAATTTTTTTTAAAATGTGAAATGAAATCTATATAAATAAAATTGTAGGGGGTCCGCTGTCTGTAATTTCTTTTGTTTTGCCAATTTTTCAGATATTTATCCGTTTTAGGTCAACTTAAGACCGAATCGGTGGTTTTTACGTTTCGTGTCTGTTTGTTTGTCTGTTTGTCTGTTTGTCTGTCTGTTTGTCTGTTCCACCATCACGTCGAAACGGCTGGATAGATCTCAACCAAACTTCATATTTACAGTATACTCATCCCGGGGAAGGTTTCGATATGCACATCGTTTTAAAATCTTTGAATACACGGGGGGTTTATAGGAAAACCAGAATGGTTTTTCCACCATCACGTCGAAACGGCTGGATAGATTTCAACCAAACTTCATATTTAGAGTACACTCATCCCGGGGAAGGTTTCGATATGCATATCATTTTAAAATCTTTGAATACACGGGGGGTTTATACGAAAACCAGAGGCGTTTTTCCACCATCACGTCGAAACGGCTGGATAGATCTCAACCAAACTTCATATTAAGAGTATACTCATCCCGAGGAAGGTTTCGATATGCATATCATTTTAAAATCTTTGAACAGACGGGGGTTTATAGGAAAACCAGAATGGTTTTTCCACCATCACGTCGAAACGGCTGAATAGATCTCAACCAAACATCATATATGGAGTATACTCATACCGGGGAAGGTTCCAATATGCATATCATTTTACAATCCTTGAATAGACGGGGTTTTATAGGACCTCCATTTTCTCTCATACTATTGATTTTCTGTAAACTTCGTTTACCGTACGTGAAACGTCTCTTCATTATAAACAACTTTCGTTATGTTCATAATTTACCTTTCTCTTCACATGACGGAGAAATTTACAATTACCGCTGGTATCATGCTCTGCATTGAGTGACCGACAGACCGACAACGAACCTACAGGTTACAATGGCAACGTCTCTGACTGCATGCCAGCAGGGAAGTAACGTATTGCCATTTTCCTCATCATGCTTTTAAATTCGTGGTTGTTCCTTAGGTAGAAGGCAAGAGAGGCGTCAATCGGCCTATCTGCGTGATATTGGCGGAATATCGTTGGATATTATAACCGCCCTCGAATAGATTAAATTATAACACCATTAGTCATCTTATTATTATTTGTTTACCTAGGAATCACTGGACCTAAATTTCTCCTCTGTTACCGCTTTATTATATCCATAACTCACACTAGCATAATTTATTGAGGGGCATTTGATTTTCCAATACATCAACTTGGCATTTACATATTTGTCGTTATCCGGCTGTCCTCAGTTATAATCCATTTTCTATTACTTTCAACTTTCTTAACTGTATTATTTTCTTCCTTAATTACGCCGTATGTACGCGAGTGCTACAAACTACTGGATGTATTTCCACCAAGACTCATATTTAGAATACACCTGTCCTTGATAGGTTTTAGGGCAAATATTGTTTCTAAATCCCTGAACTGACTGGGGGTTTATACGAAACGAAAACAGTGATTTTGCACTTCCACAAAATATACACAACCAAACTTTATGGAAATTTACCTACCTTGGTAGAAATTAATTTCTGAACCTTTTTTCTCATGTGCATCATTTCGATACGAGGATTAATAAGGGAGATATCATTAACGGACCGTTTTTTTGTACAAGTCCCATCGGACTTAACTCACGAGCGGGTGCGTGTAAAGCGTATTCCTTACAACTTGAAAACTACTGAAGACATTCGAACCAAAATTTATATTTAGCATCCACCTGTCCAAAGGTAGGTTTTAAATGTAAAAAAGATTTCATGTTCCGGAATGGACTGGCGGTTTATAGGGAACCGAAATGGTGATTTTACTCTTCCACAATATATACAGAACAAGAGCAACCTGACTGGAAATTGACCAAACGTGATGGAATTCCACCTCTAAACCTTTTTTTTTTCATGTGCATTTTTTCGTCAGGAGGATTAATAAGGGAGATATCATGAATGGTCAGTTTTGCAGGTTAAGTCCAGCGGACATAGCCCAAAAGGTGTTTTACATGGAGCAGATTCCTTATCTATATAAATCAAATCGTAACGACTGTGTGCCTCTACACTGACTATTTTGGCGAAATTTTCGTACAGCTTTCCGTTTAAGGGGTAATAATGACCATCTGCATAATTTTTGGTTTAGTTTCCTGAAAGTCCTAATTTTTACCCACCTCGCCCAAAATCCAGATTGCGGCATAATCTGCCAGAAGGAAAAGAAGATAATTGAAATTTGACAAAATTATACGTTTTAGCCTGTGACGAACCGAAAACATCCTAGATCATTAAATTCTTCACTTTTTATCCCCGAAGAATATCGAAATATGCAGGCAATTTTAATTATGGTGCATACCTTCGGAAATCCCTATCACATAACGGATTGCACAATCTCCGTTCAATTTGGAATGATCTACAATCTTGGTCTTATGACTTTTGCCGTATCTGTATCCCTTTTACGTTTGATTTTTCTCTATTAATCGATGTTAAGTCAATTTGGAAATTTCACATGCATAATTCATACTTTCAATTACTTATATGAAATACAGAATCATCAAACTCTTCCCGAAAATTGGCCCACCCAGTAGCCACATATGAGCCAAATGCTATGTACGTAGCTGTCACATAATTATCCGAAAAGTAATGTAATGTGAGATAATCTTACAAAACCTTTACCCTGTTCCACGTTTCTAACTCAGTCTGACCCAGGAATAGACGACAAATCATAGGACCAGCTATTTAGGCCTCTAAATCCGGCGTGTCTTATGGTATAATCCTTTGTCGATATGATGTACTTTTAGTAGCAGTTAATCTGTAAATGAAGGTCTTCAATATTGTAAACACGCATATACTTTCGTATGTCGATCTATATATATTCACTGATGTCGATTTTCAGCGATCGAGAAAGGGTGGGTTTGCTATTGTAATCAGTACTCCCCACACCGACTTTGACTGGCAGTAGGAAAGGGTTCCTTCTCCAACTCCTGTGTAACTGTCATTAGTAAGGAAGGCCTAAAATTGTAATTAATAGTTCACTTCTCGATTTGAATTGCAGCAGGCAAGTGAGCATGCAGTTTTGTGTAAAACTCCCCTACCCGATTGTGTTTATCAGTAGGCAAGGGTGCCCGCCATTATAAAGAAATGTCCTCATCTAAAATGTGACTGGTATTAGGCATAATGGCCTGCTATTTTGATGGAAACTCACCAACTTGGTGTGACTAGCAGTAGGAAAATGGGCCTGGCATTATAATGATAACTGCACAACTCAATTTCGAGTGATAGTACGGTAATTGCCTGCCATTATAATAAAAACTCCTCAATTGTAATCTGTCTGGAAGTAGGAAAGGGGGCTGCCATTTTAACGAAAACTCCCCAAATCGATTCTGTCTGCGTAGTAGGCAATGGGGCCTGCATTTATAATGTAAACTTCCCAACTCGTTTGTGAATGGCAGTAGGCAAGTGAGCCTGCCGTTATATCACAAATCCGTAACAAACACTTTACATTGGAAACAACGTACGGAGACCTCCCCATGCTCTTTCCCGGATAACGCTAAGAGACATGCAATTTTAAAACAATCTTATTTACTGCATGTACACTATTTACTTCGATATTCGAATAGGCCTACAATGTAGAATACCGTAGCGAAGCACGGGTACATTCGCTAGTATTATAATAAAATCACTTAAATATGTTCACGCCGGTAAAAGTGGTAATAATGATACAGTATAGATAACAATTCTAAATGTGATAAAGTCAAATAATAACACTAATAATCATAATATTCACGATAGGAGTAAATTGAGATGATGATGATAATAATAATGCATTCAGTAGTTGAGGAGCCATGTTTACAGTTTCATACCGAAATCCAGTGAAATGAAATAATTTTTGGGATTCGGAAATGTATTTTCATGACGCCGTGTATTTGAGCAGTAGAGTCACGGCATGCTATTTTGGCCATGAGGTTTGGGAAAATTTAGAGAAGTTATTTTGAGATTATCATGATGTTGTTAGGTTATGGGATGACCTGCACTTAAAACTTGATCAAGCTTAAGAAGAAAGGGATCGAAATAAGGAATGAAATATTTATGAGAATAGTTAGGAAGAGAGTTTGAGGCAGAGTAAGCTCTGTACTTTGTGAGGGGGAATTTCTAAGCAGGATGCCGAAGAGAAAGGGCCCTGTAGTTTGATTAAAGAGGAATTTTTGTGGCAGGGTGTATACGTTGATGTTTAATATTTCCGAGACAGGCTGTATAAGCGGAGCGACATCCTGTAGCGGTCCTGAATTATGTTAAACAGAGCGATTGAACTCCAAGTGAGTGCGCTGTAACGCATATTTTAAGTACAAGCGATTTTATCCCATGCTTCTTATTTTACGTAGTAAAGTCAATTGAGTCAAATTGATGATTCCATTTGATACCAGCAAAGTGCATTTTGTTATAACCGACCTCACGAACAAAACACATTCTTACATACTATCTATGTAATATTTGCTTATTGGAAATTGAATTTCATTCTGTATCTTTACAAGGTGAAAAACCTCGCGAATTGGAAACACTGCGGGTGAGAAAGTGAGTTTACCAGATTGCGAGTTTACCCTGCGTATGTTCATGACAGTTTACATCACTGGAGAGTTTACGAGGACACGCCGCGAATATCGTGGTGGGTGTGATTATTGTTTTCATTCATATCACGTATTATGACGAGATTTGCGTTTACTTTTATTCAGCGAACTTCGAATTTCAATCAGTGATAGATTGAACTATTCGAACCCGTTATTTAGTTTCGATTTCACACTTTATCGTAGGAACTGGACATAGTTCATATTATTCCAGATTCGAGTTCAGTTTGGTAGTGGATTTCACTTCATGTTTTTGAATTTCAATGAGAATTACATTTTTGCTAGTGCTTTACGTCGCACCGACACATATGTCTTATGGCGACGATGGGATAGGGAAGACCTAGGGGTGGGAGGGAAGCTGCCGTGGCCTTAATTAAGGTACAGCCCCAGCATTTCCCTGGTGTTAAAATGGGAAACCACGGAAAACCATCTTCAGGGCTGCCGACAGTTGGATTCGAAGCCACTATCTCCCGGATGCAAGCTCACAGACACGTGACTCTAACCTCACGGCCAACTCGCCCGGTGAGAATTATATTTAAATAACCTGTCATTGTTTTAAGTTTTTGATTTCGCCTAACAGTATCAGTGATGCACAAATACCATACTGTTGGCTCAACGAAAGATTAGGGATGCCGCGTGTACATAGTTACTGTCAGAGGTGTGTAGACACTTCAGTGTTGGCTCAACAATAGGACGGAGGCGCGTGTACATAGTGTTAGAGGTATGTAGACACCGTAGTGTTGGCTCAACGATAGGTTCGTGATGCCGCGTGTACATAATGTGACCGTTCACCGTCATGCCATGGAGATGTTAGGAGGTCTGGCTAATTATATATGCCGTTTTCCGCAACATCCTGTGACATATAACGTAGTAGTTAGCATTCTGTATGCTTAACCGGGGTATGATCCGCGACGCGCCAGTCCGGAGGGAGCAGTTTCCCTACGCTGTGACAAGAAGAAGACAGCGCAGTATTGTTAATCTTGAAACCGCGCTCTCTTTCCGAGCGAGAGAGAAGAGATGATGACGCTACGCACGGAGATGGAGGTTTTTTGAGACCGGGCCGAATTAAGGTGTGTTAACCGTTGAAAAATAAATGCCCACTATAAATTCAACACCGCATTCATTAGTACCACTTCACCATAATTTATGAAAAAGAGGAAGAAGAAGAATACTTCTACATGAAATAATTTTTCTAAATTTATAAATCAGGTCCTATTCGAACCAGTGTATTTTATGCTGACTGTCAATGCATATAAACACAATACTTTAAATATGGATCAGTAATGACGCCTATTATACAGTAGTACGCAGATCAAAGGCGACTACTGAAATCTGGCAACATATGGAAAAAAGTGGGAGATATTGCATGATGAAACATGACGCATGATTTTCCAAAAGGACGCTTTGGAAATTATGAATAACCTACTGATCGCTTTGGTTTCACAGATGTTCAGTAGAAAGTAGAGGTCATGAGCTTTAATTCGATTATTATCACGTCGTTCAAAAACTTCGATTACCGGACCGTCATGTTCAGCAGCGGTATATTTCACTTCCCCCCCCCCCCCCTGACCATTTTTCCGAAGGTTATAAATATAGCCTGGACCGAGACACTGTATCTCATTCTCACCCGTGTAGCTGCAGTGGTAACACGTTACTTAATTGTCGTCTGTATAGTGGCAGCCTAACATATAAGAAGCGGACTTGGATATCAGTTACTTGGATATCAGTGTATCAAGTGTTGTGCCATTGAAGAAACACATCAATGTGATTTAATATTTTTACGGAATAAGCCGTGTGGTACAAGTTAATGTACATAATTGCCGAATAGAAGCCTTAATTTGGCATTTTCAACATCACAATCGTCGAAGTTAGTTAATTATGACTTATGGTGCAATCATCAACGGAGGGCAAACACTTCAGGTTATTTAGCGTGGTGAGACAGTTAATTAATACATGCAGGGGCTAATTATCACCGCTCTTGAGCATTTAAGAACGAGTGACATTTAGCAAAAATTAAATAACCGCTCTTGACAAAATTAATATTCGCATCCTCCAGGGACATTCGTTGTGATAGTCTGTGTGACGGTCAGGGAATGAACAGTGATTTTTACAAACGTATCACTACTTATGTTAATCTGTTTGAACTTAAGAGTGGATCTTGTTACAAGTAGGCCCCCTTTGAAAGTGCATAAAACAGTATTTGATAACTCATTCTCCATTTTTCTGTATGTTCGTGAGTGGTCGTCGAACCCAAGACTCGGAGCCTACAAGAGTCGCGCCTCAGTGCCTGCAATCAGATTTACAAGGATCGTCCCGAAATTCAACTGAGAAAACAGCAGTTCGAATCATGGATCGTCGTATGGAGAAGAACCAAGGAGTACTAGGAACAATAATATTCATCATGTTCGTGTAAAGATCTAAGATGTACCCTAGATGACAGCAAGCCTCACTCACCAAATGTTAAGTACATACTTCAATATACCCTAAACACGAGAGATGCATGCCAGTAAATAATATTTGTAAATATTATAATGTTATAATTAAATATTAAATATGTAGGGAACATTATGCGCGTATGATTGGGAAAGATTTATTACTATTAGTTAGGATCATCGAATGATTTTTAAGATAATCATTGATATTTAACAAAAGTTCATTTGCATGAATTATTATATAGATTTCAAAGTTCTTAGTTTATATGAACTATCTTTGGGAAGAACGGCAAGTTAGATAGATTTATATTTCTTCGCCTGGTAAAGATCTTCAGAGTAGTTTGGATATAAATGATACTTGGAGATTCGGGTATTTGTAATCCCGGATAATATTAAATAATCATTGGAGTTGATCCAAATCGAGGCGTAATTAATTTATAATCATATATGAAATTGTGAGAATAATTAACCTGAAATAATGGGTTCCTCTGTGAATTAAATGGACGGATTGAGATACGATGCCAAGACATGAGAGGGCGAAGCTGTAACATGTTTGTTGTTGGAGTGATAAGGAAGAATAAATAATTATAGCTGTTGTGAGATATAAAATTGGGCTGAATATATAGCCAGATAACGAGTAATAAGAAATAATGGCCTTCAAGTGAATGCATACTTGACAATGAGCCGAGAGGATATGTAAGAGAATTGAAAGGGAGAGTGACGGGTGATTTATGGTTCTTACCCAGGACTAGTCACAGCTGTTATTGTGATGAAAAGGTATATGCTGGCGACCGTAGGCCGAGCAAACTTTGCAGTCTCTAGCAAACGATGTTAATGGGCCAAGCTCTTTTCATTTACCAAAGTAATCTCGATCCCATTCTAATTATACGTTGCAAGTAACACGGATAATTTCCGGATTTTGTGAAGGATAGATCCCTTCTCGTGCTAAGCATTAATTTAGCCTCTGATTGGAGTCCAAAAATTTTTACCTTGGAAGCCGAAGCCTGTTGGTTCGAATGATGCTGGAGCGAAGATTTAACCAGATATTATGGCTTGGTTAAGCCATATCTTCAAGATGTGTTGTGTAAATATATTTGATATTTTTATATATATATGTTTCTGTGTGTTTTATTATTTCCCGAAATGATATGGTGATGGGTTTGATTCCAGCTTTGACTGATTTTCTTTAAATGTTAACTTGTTAGGTAAACCCAGGATACGCACATATATGTTCAGAGTGTATGTTCATCGTAAGTTTTCAATGTAAATATGCATTTGTCGTGGTCAAATGGATCACATGTTCGATACTCGGCAATGCAATCTCGTGTGTATATCAGATGTGCTTATATTGTGTTATAATTTCTTTTCTCCAAATCATGACCGCTAGACAGAGGACACTATTTAATATCCAGTTATGATTAACATGTGAAGGATATCTGGTTCTTACCCAGGAGTCTCGAGTTCGATCCTCGGTACCGGAACAATATTTAATATCCATTTGTGACAAGAGTTTAACAAATAAATTCAGTATCCATTTTTTTAATATCATGTATTAGTGTATGTTGATCGAATGGTGTACATCAAGAATTAATTATGCCAAGACAATTTCAACAAAAGAAGGCATACAGTGTATATAATGTTATCAGTTTAATTGTTTCTTTTACTCATATGTTGAGATACAACATTATTTGTGTGGTTCGTATCATTATAATAAATATGTTTATAATAGATACTTGAACGGAGATTCTTCTCATTTAACAAATATTAGCATATTCCTCTCATATTATAGAATCCTACTTTCATTATTTTAGATAGTGTCTATTTTATTTCTTTATCGGACATTCCATTACCCATATTGCTCTACGAATTCAGCCGGTGATCTTATGAAAGTAGGGAGGATGAGACTTCAAGCCTGGTAAGTGACTTCTGGCGGTTCTCATCGAAATGTTCCATCTGTACATCTGTTTGTGAAACCAAATTAAGTAATATTGCCTTGATATACCTAATGTAAGCCTTATTTTTGTTGCCCAATTTTTGGGGCCAGTTTCATTTTGTCGCCCGATGTGTTCAGAGCTGGTTCATACTCAATTTGGTGCGACGACTAATGCCCAGGGCACGGTTGCATATTTAAAGCCCTAACGGTTGCAATAATTACCGTCAGAGGTGTATAGACACGGTAGCGTTGGCTCAACGATAGGATAAGGATGTCGTTTGTACGTAGCCAAATCATAGGTTAGGCATTTTCATGACTATTTAGGCTATGTTTCGACATAACCTTTACTAGCTGGAAAGTGCTTTCATAACAGCGTTGCATCAGTATTGGCTTAAATGTAACGGTCGTCCCACGTGGAAACCTGGCTAATGGAGACTGGTCTCTACTACTTAACCGCATGCGGTCAAGCTCGATCACCTTTCATTTTCTATTTCACATTATTTTTCTTTAACTTCGAGATTCACTGTTCGGGTATGCGGTTTGTTACGATAGTGTTGTGTGTTGATACTCAGTTATTTTCTTTGTATCGAGGAATTTACACTACGAGTGCTGTTTCGATTCGTCAGCTGTTACAATATTTTACGTTATTTACATTACTTAGGTGAGACGTTGGTCTACCGACCACTTGTAGTTTAGTTTAAGAGGACAAGTGTAGGTAGACAGATTTTTAATTGCAGTTATGTAGAATTAGAAAGATTTCATGTTAGTATTTTTAATGATGGACTTGCAATTTAACTAATTTAACGACTTTACTGTTTCATAACCTGAAAGTTGGTTTAGAGCGAAGACTTTTTGAGTGATTTACCACTTTTATTTAACTTCAGTGTTTGGTGTTTCTTCTAAACGCATAGTGAGTTAATGTTTCCCTGTAATTCGCAGTTTTGTTTCTTAAGAACGATGTAACGTAAGATGATTTCGGATCAAGTGTTGTTGGTTCATTCTGAACATCTGTTTGGGGTGATGCATACTTTTGGTATCGGTATTTATCTATAACTCAAGGGTGTCACGAGATGACAACACATGCTGTGATTTTATTTCAGATTTTGTTAATTGCTGTTAACTTGTAATAAACAACATGCTTTGAAATAATATTTCGTAACCTACCCAGAGCAACTGATAGTTAATTAGGTTCGATTGAGGATCCATTCGGGGGATGTTCCGGTATCTGAGAGGTTAGTCGACTGGTGGATAACCTTAATTAAATGTAAATCTGGAATTCTATTTGTTGAAGGTCAGATCTTCCACGGATCGTGTGGCTTAAGTCTCAGTTATCGCTTGGGTCAATGTTGCTTAATTTTTAGTTTTCTGTTCCTTTCTGGTTCTGCTCCCCACAAAACTTACATTGCGTTTTCAAATCTAAGAAGACACTAATGGAAATAATGTCAAGGTACTTTCGCCGTTCACGTTGTGCAATGTGACTTATTTATAACATTTTTGATCTTTTTTGTTTTATTTTTGGTTTTTGGTTATTCGGTAACCGAGATTGTCATGATTTCGTGCAATAACATTTTAGTAAGCACATTTTGCTCCTCATTTGAAGTAGTTTTGCTCTCCTCTGAACCCTGTCGATCAGTCGATGAAGTAAAAAAAGAAAAAGAATCCTACATGACCCCAAGATCTAAGAATCAATATTGTTCTATCGAAGCAGCCGAAGCAGACGACCGACGATGGAACAGTAGGTTCAAGGATTCACTACATATTTTAGTAATAACGTGTCCTGCTTACATAACAGTGGGCTCCACTGTCATCCGGAAGTTTGAGAGGTGTCGTTGTCAGTTGAAATGTACGAGTGCCCCATTTCAAAGTGTGTGTGTGTACATTGATCTGTGTGGAGCGTAGTTTTTACAAGCCATCTCTGATCACGCGGATCATGGTACGCAACGTGGGGGAGTAGCTGTCGAATGAAGCCACTCGCGTACTTACGCTGTTTCAAGCTGACTTCACTCCAAGTCCATCAATCAACCGCGAGTATAACAGTAAAGTCAAAGAAGTTTCAATATCACACCGTAGAGTTCCGGAAAGAATCAAATTTACCTCACAGGGAGAAATCCAAAATCTGATAAAGAACCTGCCCATCAAGAAAGCTGCTGGACGTGATCTCATCTCTAACATAACCTTTGAAGAAAATCACTCGAAAACACTATCATTCCTTGCATCTATACTCAGTACACTTGTTCACCTAGGGTACTCTCCCGACAGATGGAAACACGCAGAAATAATTGGAATTCACAACCCTCAAAAACATTCATCACTACCAACGTGCTACTGACCAATAACTTTATTACCAAAGTTATCTAAATGATTTACGAAAATCATTAACAAACGTCTAAATAACTTCTTAGAGAAAAATCTTGCCACATCATCAGTTTGGCTTCCGTCAGAGATATTAACTACTCGCCATCTACTACGTATTACGGAACATATAGCAGGAGCTTTTAGAGTACAAGCATTAAACTATTGCAGCATTCTTGGATTTTACAAAGGTATTTGATAAGGTGCAAACAATTGGAATATCACATGCGCCTCCACTTGTATAAATGCCTGCGTTTGGCCTTTATATACAAAATTAAGTTTCCAGAAGGAAACCATAATTATGGCACATGCTTCCCCTAGTGTGTCACTGCATCATCCTACATAGGAGGCTTGTAATGGTGTCTCAACGGCCGACTAGCCGTCAGCATCTTGAAAAGGTGCAGCAATCCAACTGATGATCCTACTGCTTCACTGGGGGCGAAACGCTGGTGATTTCATGGTTGAAAAGGTCTAAAGATCTGAAATGTTTTCAACATTTGCAGTCGATGAAATTAAGTGATGGTTTCCATTGGTAAACTTTAAAAAAATTATATTTATGGTCATAAATTTTATCCTCCTTGTATGAGATAATCTCAGAAGAACTAACATCTTTAAGAAAATATATTTTAAAAAAAGAAAAATTTTCTGGGATTCACCAAGTTGTCCGAAGAAATTACAGCTTTGTGTTAAAAAAAATCTATCGAGAATGCTTTAAGCTTAAAATCTGAATCCTTAAGGTTAACATTACAGGTTTCTATCGTAATTTACAAACGTAGTTTTTGATATGTGATTTTTAATACAGCGGACAGTAGTAAAGGAAAAACATCTTTACACAGACTATGAAGGCACATAAAGGACCCTTGAAGGTAAAGACTTCACTATTTGTATCTTTGACTGTAACGGCCACCACGCGCAGAAAGCTAAGATAAGCTACGTTAAGCTGCGCTATGCTAAGCAATACCGAGCTATGCTGTGCTATGTCACGAAGCTAAGCTGAACTATGCTAGGCAGCCGTTTAAAGATGGCGGATCAATTGAAGAGGGGGCATTTTTATTGGCCACTGTCGCGGATGACGAAAAAAGGGAAAGGAAGCAGAAAGAGGAGAAAATTCTGTATACGTGAAATTGGAGGGAGAATAATTAATAGTGAATTCCATCATTTGATTCAACCATTGCATGGAAATATTGAATTAAAATGACTTTTGCCTACACCAGGAACAGTTTCATGAACTTCTCTCTATTACCGACGATGATACAAGGAAAAAAATGAATATGAAGTACCCAAAATTATAGAATGTACGATAAAAATGTATGTAAAAGCAATAAAGCAATATTTAATAAACACAGAAACAATTAAGCAATATAATAGCTACTGTACTCGGGTAATTCACGGAAGCCACACACATAAAACGACTGTTTGCTAAACACCGGACAAAAATGTGATTGTGCGCATGTGCGAAGCCAGCTACAGTTATGAAAATCGCCTCCTTGATGATATGTAAAATTTAACTTGGCATGGCTTAGGTTAGCGGTACTTACCATAGCAGTCTGTGTGTGCCATTCCATACAAATTCATTGGAGCGATTTATTCGTTGTGTTGCGTAGCAAAGCGTAGCTTTCTGTGTGTGGTGGCATTAATTGGGAATATAGTCGTTAGCTCACAGCCCAGACAGTTGGCTCCTCATTTATTATTTGGGCTAATTTAGCACCTGGGAAATGAATAAAGAAATTGAATATTTATTTCCACATTTCTCAAATTTCTGGAGGGAAACGACCCCACAATCATTCGAGTGAACTGCATACGATCTACATTGTCCTGAAACAGTTCCAGGGAATACGAGTGAGCAGTCAGACGACAGCCACTCTCAACAATGGAGTCCAGAGGTAATAATTTGGAAACGTAAGTCTGACCAGTCTGTCATTTGACTGTCCAGTATAAAATATGTGAGTAATAATTTAATTTCGTGTGGCTATTTCTAGCCGAGTGAAGCCCTTGTAAGGCAGAGTCTCCAATGAGGGTGGGCGGCACCTGCCATGTATAGATAACTGCGTGTTATTGTGGTGGAGGATAGTGTTATGTGTGCTGTGTGAGTTGCAAGGGTGTTAGGGACAGCACAAACACCCAGCCTCCGGGCCATTGGAATTAACCAATGAAGGTTAAAATCCCCGACCCGGCCAGGAATCGAACCCGGAACCCTCTGAACCGAAGGCCAGTACGCTGACCATTCAGCCAACGGCTCGGACTCTTAGTGGGTGTCAGGAGTACAATAACTGCCGTCTAGGTAACTGAAGAATGTACGTCCTAACTAACTGGTGTAGGCCTACCCGTGCTTCGCTAAGGAATTCTACAGTATATTCTAGATGAAGTCATACACACGTTGAGAATAAGATTTTATTAAATTGCATAATAACATAGGTATTTAAAAATTAAATTTTTTGCGGATTCCCCTAAACTACCAAGTTATTTATAGCCTATACTGTTGTGCTTTAATCCCCGACTTTACATATCCATTTTCATTGAATTCTGTTCTCCCATTTTGTAGTGGTTCTGGATTAATATGGACTTAGCAACAAAAATATACATTCTTGAATATCTCTATTATCATAGCCGGTACGGTAAAAATGTATAAGCCATACATTATCGGAAATTTAATTCTAAATAACTTTAGTTATGTAGTATTGATCGATAGCACCACTAATAACATAATTTTTGTGAACTGAATTTTAGGTTTTCCCCTAAACTACCATTTCACTCAGCGTGAATAAAATTATTTATAGCGTATATTGTAGTGCCTTATTCCCATTCTTTACATACCGACTTTCATGAAATTATCTACAGCCATTTTCTCGTGATGCGCGTACAGACAGACAGACAGACAGACAGACAGACAGACAGACAGACAGACAGACAGACAGACAGACAGACAGACAGACAGACAGACAGACATGACGGAAAATTAAAAGTGCATTTCTCTGTTACTGAGGACATGACCGATACAGAAATGCATTCCTTTTAAATTCTGAGCAATGTACAGGCAAAACTCTTATTTTACATACATAGATGGTGTATATGGAGAAATATCTCGGGTTAATTAAGTAGGGTTGATCACATACTTAACAGTGCGTATGTAAAGAATGTTGCTGATAAACAGTATATCGATATTCTGATACGACACTCCACACCTGAGGGTAATTACATACCTAATACTGTATCATGTCATTTTAAGAGTAGAAGCATCTCTATCGATCCTTCAATAATATCTTCGGATAATTGTATTTACCTTATATCCTCACAATAATTATTTACTTAGAGTATGGCAAGTATACAAAAGAAAAAAACTTACAATATATACAAGGACAAGAATGTTGGTAGCGTTCACATTTACAAATCAATGTCCAGTTACTGTAGCCATTCTAAAAAGGGAATTGTAACACTGATGACATCTTGGGCTGGTCCATCATACTTCCTCAGAGGGCACTCCTCAATAATGTGCTGCACTATCTGGAAAGGGGCTCCGCAGTCACAGGCAGGGGATTCTCGAAGTCCCCACTTATGTAGCATGGCATTACATCTAGCGTGGCCTGTTTTTAAATGGTTGAGTTAAGACCATTGGTGTCTCTTGAGATGAAACCCTGGGAGTCCATGCATGCCTTGGTGTTTCACACGTAAAGAGCTAGAGCTTTGACATTATTTTTCCTGGATATTGAAGCCAGTTGTGTCCTGCCATGTTGGGTTCCTTGACTTAAGACGAGAAGGAGATAGGTCAGTGAAGACCTTATGGATTGGGAGATTCTGTAGATGATCAGGATGGTGTAATTTTTTCCACTCCCGTATAGTTGCTTCTTGTCGCCTTAGTTCCGGAGGTGGTATGTTACTGATAGTATGTAGCCACGGGATTGGGATGGGTTTTAGTGTGCCTGTTATGGTTTCCATACATTCCTTCAAATAAACGTCGATCTTCCTAGTATGGGCGCTACGTTGCCACACCGGGGCACAATATTTAGCCACTGGATAAACAATGGTGAGGGCAGTAGTGCGACGTGTAGATAACCTTCTCACGGTGTACCCTGCGTAACGGACTGCTTATGCAGCACGGCTGATAGTCTACACAAATAGGCGACCGAACCAATCTCTCACGGTCAATCAAAGTTACATCAGAAGATGAAACCAACCAAAGGCATTTATCAGAGCCAACTGACAAGACAGCTCACAATAATTTATCTATAACATCGTGCTTAGCACCAATGATCTTTATGTTTGCTTCGGCTGTTCATTTCTTTCGGATGATAGCCACGCTTTCAAGAAAATCACACAGTGTGTCCCTCCTACTTTAACACAACTAAACTGTGCATTACAAGTGAGCAGGGGTCTTTTGTTAGCTGCATATGTAAGATATGAGGTGCAATGAGCTTGGCGAAGTTTCAAACGCACTGTGCACTGGAAATGGACAAGGGACATGTTCGTGGCCAGATGAAGTTAAATCTCCACTGTACAGTGACAGTGATATTGCAAGCAATATTGTAGGTCTAGTTCGTAGTTGGAAGGAAGGTGTCAGATAATATACAGAATGGTTTCTCGTAATGTGCTCTTATAATAAATGCTAGAAGCTCTCAATAATCAAATGTGTAATCGGCAGTGAGTCTCTCTTCAAATCAATACCTTAATGGTTCTTCGAACGAAATTGAACGTTGCTTCAGTAATAGACATATGAACGAGATATAATTAATCAGAACTCTGAACTTTGGCACCGTAAATTGGTATTGAACAAAGGCCAAAATTAGTTCAACCCTTTGATCTCTACGAATTTAGAAAACGAAACAGAGATTGTGAAGTAGAGGCAAGATAACTAACCCAGTTATTTAAATATTTGGCAACCAGGTATTGCTTAACTGGTATCTAGTGTCCCTGTTTAAGTTACTGTGAATCTTATATATTTCCACAACTTTCCATATGAGAGTTTTATATGCACAAGAGCTCGAACATCTTGCATCACGACCTCATGACCCAAGGACTGATTTTGTCTGGCTGACTAACATGGATATTTATTTTGTATTCCTTGACATATGCCTCAATGGACTGGTCAAAGTAGGCATCTTGTTGCAAGAAAGTGGAATTTGGTACGCCCTAGAACGATGCAGTGAGGATAATATTTATCCCTTTTCGTACATAACCGATTTATGTGATGGTGCCAAAATTAATTTTTATACTATGCTTGCTATATTAAATGGTGGGGATTATTGTTTAAGAGTAACTAAAACAAGGAAACAATCCTCTCTTAACACTAATAACTAAATCTCGGATTTTTAGGTTCTAAAAATGTATGTTAGGTGCTTGAAATAGGACTTCAAAAGTGAAAAGATAGGTTCTAAAAGCATATTTCAGGCAACTTCAATCTGACGTATTTTAATAGACATTCATCAATTAGAATAAAATTTTTACTATGCTAAACTTATAATAACTCTTTAAGGTTGTGCCATATTTTCGTCAAATACAATTCTATTCGGTATGATCTCTCTAGATTCCTAACAGATTCTCTTTGTTTCCTAAAAATTCTCTAATTTTCCTAGCAATTCTCTAAATTCACAAGATATCAGCATATAATATCACACAATCAACAATTCCTTAATCTACTAAGTTTAAAACAGTCCAATGCTTCAACCTTATACACTAGTTTCAAGTTTCTTCTTTGCAATAAATTATAATATGGATGGACCTTCCTGGAGATTAGCACCATCCCACCAGATAGACCATGAACAACTAGACCGTGAGTTTAGATTTATTATTTTGATTTCATTTCGGAACTAGTTCCAAGAAAAGAAATTAAATTTCCGCTATGCGGAATTTAATATCCATTTAAATATTCATCAACCTTCACAATACTCAAAATCAACTCAGTGTCAGTTAAAATAAACTTAAAAATCAACCTAACTTACATTATTATTATAAGAAGAAAGAAATCATCTGATAAATAACAATTATTCCAGAACATCATCCATTTCTTCGGATAAAATTATATTTTCATGCATATTCCCTTTTCTTCAATTCCCATCATGCGTCCTGTCATTACTACATTCCTGGGAATCCTTTTCCACACAACACTTCTTCATTACAATTTCCCTTAATCAGATTCATCTTAAAATTTAAAATGAATTGCTCATAGTCTACAGTTTGCTATTGCATTACGTTCCCACGGTGTCTTTCTCTTCGAGCCTTAGGTCGGGCTGCTAATTAAATAATGTATTGGTAGACCCTTCTTTTTCTGAGTCCCCCGGTGTCTTTCTCTTCTCGTCCCAAGTTGGAGCGCCAACTTTATCTGTGCCCCCATGTAGGAAAAGGGTAGGCAGATAATTTCCAGCGGCTCAATTTCTTCTCAGGGTATCCATCTCTCGAGTAAAATCTGAAGATTTTACATTAGGTCTCGCTTAACGTGAGTTCGAAGAGAATGCTGGTTCACCGAAGATGTAATACCAAATAATTAATTCACCTGACTAAAGTACCAACGATGTAAGTCCTTGATAAATTCAAATCAGGCATCAACTCAGTCAATTACTTTCTTGGCTTACCAACTAGCTTATCAACTACGTAAAAGGGAAAGAATTCATCACACACAAATTCTAGAAAACATAATAATAATATTTATTTGAATAAAAGATTGCTCTAGTATAAAGTAATGTGATTTAGGGTAGTATTCGCGTTGTTACTATGTACAGATAATAATTCAGAGTCACCGGTGGCTCGTAGAAAGAAAAATAAATGCAATGTTAAGCTATTTACACCAATTCCGAAATGAAGTCAAAATTGAATATTACCATTTACAATTGATCATTGGACATCCACAGTCTTCATTGACAACAAGTCATTAAGTTGACGCAAATATCGTTATGATATTTAGATTGCTCATTATCATTAAAATCAGGCTAATTAGATTTGAATAAAATGTATAGTTTGGCAGAATAAAACGTAAAATAAACAAATAGATCTGAGGTTGAATATGAATATAAATATAAATCTGCTCATAAATCTGAACATAAGTTTGAACATAAATTTGAACATCAATCTGAACTCATTTAATTTGGTCTTTCTTCTATGATGCGCTTCGGTAACGACTTACGGGCTAAGGCATATTTCCCTAATGCCTGTTAAATCTGGCTCCTAGCCTATCATTTCCCTATCCATTATTCTCTTAAAGAATGTAAATTCAAATAAACTCTGTGTCAGAATAAATAAGTTATCTACCTAGCTTTCCACATAATTTTTGATTTACATACACATCTATTTCAGGCTCTATGTGCTCTTCCTTCGTCATATTCCGTAACATTTCTCATCTTCGCAAGTTACTCAATTGATTTAGGCAGTCAGAATGTAAATACAACGCATTTATGCTCGGAAATATATTACCGCATTTATAAATATCATATTTGCATTTGGCCATGAACACCGTTATAAAATACATCATAATATTCTCGTACTTGAAATACAGCATCTACTATTGTCATATAATCCCATCAAAATCTCAATTCTACTTCAATGTATATCACTCATACCTTCGTTTAGGTCATTCCCGCGGTGTGCTCAGTTTCACGTACATGTATCATTTCACACACACCTCTTATAAATGTGACATGGCATTTCCTTAGATGCAGGCAATCCTTGCCCTCTCCGTAACACATAAATAAACATCCGCATTTCATTATACATTGACTTATTTCGCCGAGTTACCAATACTGTAACATGATTTCAACATTCAACTAACAACTTCATTATCATAACCTCCACTACAACATGTCGCGATTACTCTTATATTACCATGCCAAATATGCCACAATTGCCTTTCTTATAAACACATCTCAATAACGTTATATATCATAACCCCAAACTGAGTTCCATACTCTTATGTTGCGAAGCAAAGAGTAGGTGATTCTACACATTCATCTCAGACGCGCGGACCAAACATGACGTAAACATTTAGTATAACCAATACGAGATTTATCAAAATTCCACAACGTGTCAAATCATTGCTATCAGCTGTTATAAAAGACACGTCCTTCAAATTATCGTAACTCATTAGTTATTCTGACCAAAAAATGCGGTGGCGTATATGTAATGTACTAGAATCTTATTCTACACTGCTCGATGGTATTACTATAGACTTAAATATCTCACACTTCACTTTCATTATTCACTTGTACTCTTAATTCAATGGTTTATATAACCAACTTATCAGCACATGCCAAAAGTAAATGTATACGCAAATCAAAAACTACGTAATTAAAAAATGTAAAGACTTAGCTTGCTTGTCGTTACATTTGGTCCAGTTGTTCCGCCTCCACTCGGATGACGTTAGCTCTGCGGTCAGGATGTGGGTTAGTCATCTGGTTGGCCGTTGCCTTCCTCATCATGGGTTGGTCATCTGGTTGGGATGTACCGCTCCCCAGTTTGGTCCATCATGTATGCTTAGCAGGCACACATCATATTACTTCTGCTGATAACAAAAATATACATTTCGGAGCAGAAAATTGTCATGATATGATCCATCTGACAATAATAATTCTCCAGTTGTTATTCCTTTTTCTTGCTCTCTCAGATATAACTTAGATCTCGTCGGGATTAAGTTCTCCGTATGTATATATATATATATATATCGGCTCTTTCTGGGAAAATCTCGAAAATGTATTCTTCTTCTTTCTTGAATTAGACCAAGGTAGTCTTCTTGCCGTATGAAAGTATTTCTCTTGGTTTCAATTGGTCCCTCCTTACAGAATGCGACGCGATTGCTCTCGGGATCCTTCTAGGCGTATATCACCGTATCTTGCTTTTTTAAAAATATATTTTAATTAACTCTGGTTCGTCGGCCGGTGAATTATATTATTTGTTTTACAACGACGATCCCTTTTCTTCAAGAATCTCCTCTAAATTCTTGTATCTTCTTTCAATATATAGCTCGTTTACCGGTTACGTCTTCACTCTTGCGATGCAGATTTCTAAGTGAAGTTTTTTAACAATCCCTTAGCTTCTATTTTTTTTTGTAAAACAATTCACTTGACTCTCTACTGTCCCGTAGTACCTTCAATATTTGTCCGTTCCCAGACATGCATGGCCTTCTGTAATATCGCACTACATATATATTCCTTATATCTCATAGATCGGCTTCATTCGGCGCCATTTTGAAAGCTGCCTACGAGATGTAAACGGGCACAAGGTGAAATATAAAACAAATATCACTCACCTCCTTGCTATAAAACCTCACAGAGTATAATGTTTAACATCCGATGTGAAGTAGGAAAAGTCTGTAATCTTTTAATTAAAGACGACCTGGAAGCTGACACTTTCTTTTCACGCATGACACAGACTACGGGCGTGTTACTGCGGGATGTTCTTAAGGAAAGGACTTCCGGGGTATATGGTTTACAGATTCCCGTTTTAAATATTTTGTTTGAAAAGTACTTCTAGATACTGAAAACTAGTCGGCAAATATTTTACTTTCCCGGAAAAGTGAAGAGCTTTTTAACCGATTTAAGGATAAAAGTAAGAGTTATAGGAATTTAGACAAATATAGTTTCTAACGTCAATTTAGGCATTTTGGGCACTATCACCACCTTTTCTAACCTCATGAATACATGAAACATGTAAATACAACTTCATTTTAAGTTATCTCTTCAGGAACAAAATTGGGTTTTGCCTAAATGCGGAGGTCCACTAATAGCAGGGGAAAATGGCAAAGGTCTTCCACTTCAAACAATGGCAAAAGGAAGCGAAGGACCACATAGGACGTGGAAATGAAAGACTCTATAGCCATCGCAAACACAATACCGTGTGCGTCGGAAAAGAACAAGGATGGGAACGATGAAACTGGAAGAACCTGACATAAGTAAGGGAATCAGTTCTAGGCTCAGCTAAGCTCGCCTATCTACGCCATCAAGCTGAGAGCCCTTAGGCTCTTTTAGTCACCTCTCACAATAGATGAGGGGAAGTATAACTGGGCAACCATCCTCTCTTAAAGACCAATCAGAATAGAAAAAGGAACAGGTCCGACCCTTGAAAAACTGAAGATTTCGGTAGAAGGGAGAAGAAGGTAACGAATGGTATGAAAATACTATTTAGGCCTCTTAAACCTAATAAGTCGGTGATGGAAGAGAACGAGAGTTGACGAAACGAGGTCAGACAGGAAAAATGAAACTAGGAGCCTGTCACAAGTATGTGGAAATAATACCAGACTGAGCTATGGACCCCGTGGTCGCCATCCTCCACTCCCAATCTGGCAGCCTTTAGGGTACATAGAGGATGGTTGCCTAGTTGTACTTCCTCTTAAAATACTAAACACCACCAACCATAGAGTCCATTTTCAGTCAGCTCTTACGACATGCAGGGATAGATGGGTGTATTTACTGCCTTCGTGATGTACAGGACGTACTGTAGCTCCGATTACGTCACACAAAGAGGCGAATAGTTTCGTTCGTCCGGCCCACGCAATGCAAGCACATGATTCAACTTACTGTGGTTTGTAATTAAGAAATTTTCCCGAATGTGGCATTAATATAACAGGTGATATCATTAACATCTGTAATCGTTTGATATCTTGTAAGTTAATTTTAGGAGAAGTAGGTTTAAAATGTGATCAAAGTGATTAATGAATAATGATTATTTTACTCGTCGTGTATCCAACAAATCATAGTTATTGAGGATTAATAAAAGTATGGAGGCAATACAAAATACTAAGGCTTTATCACCATAACTCTAGATATAAAAGAAATACAACAGCTTTCGTGGGTTGGAACGTCCGACAATACTAAAACCTATTTCACTCAAACATTTGTGCAGTTTCTTTTTTTCTTTCTTCTTTTTCTGTAGTTGTTTAGGAATAGTCAATATTTTCCCAAATAATAATGATCTGTCTGTTGGTTGCTTCCCATATTCACGGAAATTTCCGAGGAATTAAGTTGCATTGCTTGTAACACCTAACGGTTGCCTGTTACGAACTGATCATTTAAGTTTCTTTTAGTTTGTATATTTTTACCAACAATAAAACGCACTGCTATAAATCTAGATGTTTCTGGTAATACGTGAAGCCATTTCTTTTCAGTTTCGACCCGGTTCTTCAGTCTGCCAAAATGAATTAAATATCTGAAATTATCTGAAAAGGAAAACCTGTGGTAATTATGTTGTTTATTTCAGTTGGCGAGTTGGCCGTGCGGTTAGGGGCAGCCTCTGTGAGGTTGCATCTCGAAGATAATGAGTTCGAGCCCCACTGTCGGCAGCCTTGAAGGTGGTTTTCCGTGGTTTAGGTAAATGCTGCAGCTGTACCTTAATTAAGGCCACGGCCCTTCCAACACGTAGGCTTCTCCCATTCCATAGTCACCATAAGACCTATCTGTGTCGGTGTGACGGTAAAACAAATTGTAAAAAAAATGTTTCTTTATCAAGTATAATACTGTTACCATGTGTTTCCTTTTTCAGATAGTTTATAATAAATCTATATATCAAGATGAAAGCCAAAATCAGAACTCACCATCAGCTCGGGATAATGAATGAAACATTCTTCATAACAGTTATATTGTTGGTTAGGATTTTCGTCTTCAATGAATGTCTCCTGCCCTCATTCGAAGGAAATGGGAACATTGGTGTATAGTCACTTGTATAGTTGGATTTCCTTCGTTATGCGCACGACATCTCAGCATTGTGACAATTTATTTCACTTCGCATAACATTATATTTCCACAAAACGTGTTATACAGTAACAGTTCAATGAATAAATTTTACGAGAAGTATTATGTCCCTTGAATTTACATCACTCACCACGTGAAGATAACATCCTGTTAACGAAAAATTTGATGTGATACATTTAGAGAACCGGCATGCAACGTACATAAAAAAGTCCGTTTTTCAGCAGCTACAATTTAACCAAAGAATGCTCTCAATCACTATGTATTACATTCACAAGTACAACTCAAAATATTCGCTTAGACCACCGCAGTCGATCAGGTGACGGGCTTGGCGCGTTTTCTCTACAGGGGGATTATGGATGTGATAATAATGTTATTGGTTTTACGTTCCACTATCTACTTTTACGGTTTTCGGAGACGCCGAGGTGCCGGAATTTAGTCTCGCAGGAGTTCTTTAACGTTCTAGTAAGTCTACCAACGCGAGGCTGACGTATTTGAGCGCCTTCAAAATGCCACCAGACTAAGCCAGGATCGAACTTGACAAGTTGGGGTGAGAAGGCCAGCGCCTCAACCACCTGAGCCACTCAGCCCGGCAATATTACAGTTAAACTAGCGATTGTTTATTATATAATTATTATAGATACATGTAGCCATCCATTTTTACACGCAAACTTAAAAAAACCATAAATATGTATATACAGTATATATCTACACGCACTTATTTCATCTGTTTAAAGTTACTTACTCGGGGAAAGACGAGTCAGCGGTTTGCTGGATAATTTTGATCCACAGTTCAGAAAAAACTTGAAAGTGTAATATCTATCATGTTACACGCACGGTTGTCTATGTTGTTTTATATTGTTAATGTGTAACAGCTCACTATAGAATTAAATATGGAGGCAATCATTGGTTGGTAAATTTTGAGGACTAATCTGTTTGCGCCATTCTTGTATCAGTTTTTCAAGCGAATAAGCCCATTAAGACTATGCAAAGTACTTGAGGCCTGTATTTGCCTTCCTTTGTGCTCATAATTCTATCGTTCTTTTACTGTGGGCTTCCTTTCTGTCTTCAGACCAGGTTGTTTCAGTCTTCTTCTCTGGTCTTTCCTCTTGGTCAACTTACCATTTGTGAATTTTGGATCTGAGGATTACCCTGTTTTGGACATCTACTGGTGTAACATTGTAATGTACATATCTGGGTTACAATAATAAGTTAGGCATTTCATGCATTTATTTGTTAAAATTATATATATATATATATATTAGCGGTAAGAATCCGATAGCCTTTACTGGTACATGTCAACTTAGTCTACTTGTGTAATCTTGGGTAAAACCACGGACATGAATATCCAGGTAAAAATAATCACGTGCATGTGATGAATACAGAAAGGAAAATTTGGATGGCTGAGTTTATCCAAGCACATAATTATGAAAAGGTGGAGTCTGAGAGGGATTGTTGACTATGATTCAGAGGACGCATGACGTAACTCATTTTGTTCGGTGGATAGTTTTCTGTGATGAGCTGATGACTATCAGTCCCTAATCGTTGATTGTGGATCATGACTGTTGTCAGTGTATCGTACTGCTAGTCCGATATTTATGAAGTTTGAGTGAGTATATTTGTTGTGACTGTGTTGTAAAGTGAGGGATATACTGTGGACTGTCTCAATTCGGTGCCAGTTTGGAGAACGTATCGTCGCAGGGAGTTCGAAATGAGGACGGCTGTGGAGTTCCAGAACATGAGGCTTCAAATCCAGGTACGGAAGCAGGAAGCTATGGCAGTGAATAACCATCTATTCTAAAGGTGGTAAGAAAATGGAGAATAATATTTTGGATTAGGGTTGTTCTGATTTTTACAGAAAGTGGTAAATATTAATTTGTAAAATTTTATATGATATTGTTCCTTTTTAATATCTATAGATATATTAGAATCAAATGGTTAATTAAATTTATTTATGGTAGCGTCACGAACATGCTCCTACAATTTTCTAATGTTTGCAGAATGTAGTAGGTAAGGCCCGATCAGCAGAGTACCAGTTCTGCTGCTCTATGTGCGACGTGAGTAGAATCCTTTCTGCTCTACCATTTATTCTTATTCTTATTATTTAAAACGTTAAAATTAATGCTTAATGATAGAACGAGATCATTAAAAAAGTTAAGTTACAAACGTCTAAATGGGAGGCAAGTGTTTAAGTAGATTGCAATTGTCATCCAACAGTGGTGCAATGGTTAATGATATATTACAAAACGAAAATAAAATATGTTAGTGATGAGTAATTGTTTCCGTAATTATGAAGGATAGAAAATGGATGTTTAAATTTATGTTCTCATCTGAGTTTTGAGAATTTGGTTAAATCAGGGTTATAATAAGGATTTTCAAGTAGTGGATGCTAATTTTGATAAACAGAGGTTTAGGAACCGTAAGGAGATGAAGCGTTGGACCATGAGATTTTGATGAGAAAATATTGTATTTGATGTTGAGACAATGAAGAAGATAGAACTGTTGCGGAGTTTAGAAAATAGGGATGATTAGTGTGATGTTCACAAGTCAGCTACCGAGGATGAACGCGTAGAAAAATTACAGGAATTTGGCGTTTTCTATGATGGCGTAAATCACAAAGTTTCATTCCTCTCCTCAAGAAATATAAGTCCAGCTGAAGATTTTTGTGAAAGAAGACTGCTTTAAAGTCCGGTTCCATGGCTAAATGGTTAGCGTGCTGGCCTTTGGTCACAGGGGTACCGGTTCGATTCCCGGTAGTTTCAGTAATTTTAACCATCATTGGTGTATGCGTCGTCTTCAACATTATTTCATCCTCATCACGACCCGCAGGTCGCCTACGGGAGTCAAATCAAAAGACCTGCACATGACGAGCCGAACATGTCCTCGGATACTCCAGGCACTAAAAGCCATACGCCATTTCATTTCACTGCTTTAAAATTGTCACTAAGATATTTTTACTATGCCATCCCCCTAGTACAGTATATTCTACTGACCAACCATTTTTATCGTACGTATTTTATGGCCGAAAGTGTCCGAAGACATGTTCGGCTTGCCTTATGCAGCCATTGTAAGGCAGACCTTCCAGCGAGGGTGGAAGGCATCTGCCGTGTATGGGAACTGCATATTTTTGTAGCAGAGGATAGTATAGTGTGTTTTGCAGGAATGAAACACCCAGTCTCCGATTAGGCCGTTAATCGAACTCGGGGCCTCCTGAACTGAACGCGACGACGCGACGCTGACAATTCAGCCATGGAGGTGGACTGACCAACAAGTGAATGACGCGCACATGACAAGTTGTCAGATGGTTAGAGACTATTTTTCTAATACAAAGTACATTTTAATGAGAGCGACGATACTTCCGTAGTAAACGTCAGGAAATTGTAAGTGAAACAATTTGGTCATTAATTGTAAAGATTTTGGACCACTAAATAGCTCCAGAAGGAAATTTGTCGAAAGACGCGTCTGTTCGTTCGAACTCTGTTACATCGACCAAATATAGTGTCTAGTTTATGAGGTAATTTAACAATTCATTTGGTTAAGAGAAACCCTTAAATGCTTATCATCAACTCCGCTACTAAACTAAACAACTGTGTGTTTTCGCCGTGATCTGCCATAAGTACATTTTTATGGGGTAGAAAAATTGTCTGTAAAATTTTGGTGGTAGATGTAGATGGCATGAGTTGGGTAGTAAATGTTATAAAAGAACGATACGCCAATTTGCAGTCCCGCATTGTGTTCAGAGATTTTTAAGTGACCGCACGCTACACAGAAGACCAGTAAAAATCGGTTGTAAAGACTAAATCCCCACCGGGAGGGCAGTTTGGCCAAAGATGGTTGTATAATATCATCTCCAAGTGGAGAAAGATTGTCAGTCAAGTTCACGGTATTCCCATGACGAACCGTCAGGTAAATTCATATCAAGGCAACAGCCGGTCATTGTAATGTCGAAGTCCAGCAGTTAAATTAACCAACATTTATTTATTTATTTATTTGACTTCGTTTGCGTGTGCGGATCGGTGTTTTGACGAACGTATTCGGTTCGCGAGGAAGAGAACGTGTGAAGGGCATTTACGTCACTATTTTCAGGTGAATTATAAAGACAGAGAAAGGAAAAAGCCACTATCTGTCGAGATGGCTAAATAAAGAATGAGGGAGGCTGGTGAGCCTATAATGATGAGAGACGACGTACGACTACAGGTATGTGAATTACCACCTTTATAAGGTGCTTTTATTTATTTCATGATGTCACCATTTTTTGTGTGTATATGTGACGCATTTTGGTCATTCTTTTATTTCGTGAAAATATAAGAGGAATATAAGAAAAGGTAATTCTTTTGTGTTTCTTGGATAATCGGGAAAGTCGCGAAACTAGCGTGTGAAATGTTGTACAGTAGTAGATTTGATGGTTGAGAAACGAATATAATGTCTAAAGCAAAGTATCGTTTCCTTACGTCTATTTTCTATATGTGTGGTTTGCCAAAGTTAAGACATTAATTTATCATAAAATTCTGTTTAATGTAAAGACGAAATACATGTAAGCATAAATCCGTGGTTTATTATTTAGAGGGAGTGCGCAGTAATGGTGGAGTGTCAGCTGGAGCAGAAGGCACACCGTTGTGTTCGGCAATGTAAATTTTGTCAGGGAAAGTTACGAGGTGAGACCGGTAAAATTTGTTAGAGGGAATTGCTATTCCAAAGTCTGTTGAAATCCGTGTAGAATTGATGAGAGGAAAATAAGGGTAAAATTTTTGTGACTCAAGTTGTGAGTTTCGGTTTGGAAATATTATCCCTGATAGCGAGGATAGATTGTTAGTTGTCACAAAGTGTTTTATATAACAGTATTGTCGGTCACCCAAGAGAGATATTCCATATTATTGTCGTGTAGAGAATTTGTGATAGCGAGTGTTTCAAGTCTTGCGAAAATGGGAAGGATTGAAGGAAGGTGGATAAGGTTGTTGAAATCCTGCAGTGCTGATGCCGGGATTTTCAATGTAGGAAACCGAGTTATGTGTTTTGTTTAGAGATATCGGGCGAGAGCTCGTGTTTCCGTTATTCCAGCCAGCTGTTAGGTGGTCGAGCCAGATTACTGCTAGAAAGAAACTGTAACTGAGATTTCTCATTTGTAGTGAAATGTTTAGAATTTGATTTCATTATTTAGAAGATACTCGTTTTAGTAGAAACTTGAATTCATTATCGAAGCGACGGAAATGAGACGATGGTACGATGTGTTGGAAATAACCATTTTCAGGGCTGTCAAAATATTAGAATCGGTAGTGATGTTGTCTGATGTTATTGAGGGTTGTACAAAATTTTATTTTAATGTCAGGATAGCTGTCAATCCATAGAGTTCGTGATGGATGATTGTGTTGTGCTGATGTTGGTTCTCAAGGCACAAATGTTGGTTCTTGTGATTTGAGATCATGCTAGTGGAACACATTGGGGTGCATAGTCCATCCGCCCAAGAATTGAGTGAGGATCATTACGACATTTCAGTCTCATCGACCTGAAACCATATCGAAGGAGGTGCCGGAATTAGTCCAAGGGATAAACGTAGGCGTTATGGAATTAGCTTAAAACCAACTGACTAACTTGAAAATGTATTCTGAAAATCTTCGTTCTATTTGCTGGGAAATCTCAACTTATTAACGTAACGATTAATGGGACATGTCCGCTGGCAAAGGGACTTTACTGCCACAAATGTTGTGAGCGTTTGTTGTTATTATTATTTTGATTTTGATTTGTTGAGTATCAGATGTGCTGGGGATGTATTAATGTGAAAACCTTGGTCATCAACTACTGTAACTTAGTTGTGATCAAACCTTCAGCTTAGAAAATTGGACAGTCATGGGGTCATCAACCTCCGTGACTTAGATTAGGGCCATCTGCTATTATAGCATCGTTTTCCTTGCGGTCATCATCCATAATTACTTTAACGTAAATCACGAAGTTAGATGTCGGTCCAGGACTAGTCGCAGGTCACATCGATTCAATTAAGGGTCCATGACGTACAACCACTGTGTGGCACATACCGATTGGACTGCTTTAATTATACCAAGAGTCCTGAGCTCGTGATACGGGGACTGGATCATCACGAATCATCATGTTGGTACATGCAGTCTCACGTGGAAACCGACCTTAGGGATCTCCAGATTTTCTTTATTTCATTCTTAAATTAAGACAGTGGTTTCTAGTAACGATGCCCCTCAGGCAGTTGAATTAAGGCCTCAAAAGCCAGTGTCTCTCATCATTGTTATCATTGTTATTTTTAATGGACAAGACTGAGTTCATTGTAAGGGATGATAATAATGTCAGAAGTTTCTTCGACCTCGTCAATAATGAATACATATAAATTTATTTTGACTCGACTACTCTCATTTAGTAGATAGTTTAAATTACTGAAACCCACCTCTTACCTAAGCAAGTGACGAAGAACCCGTAGACGACCCAAAAGAAAGATCTCTTGCCTAATTACTAATAAGGCAAGGAAGGTAGGTATCCTACGAGCGACTCAAATGCGTTCAGTATGTATGTATGTATGTATGTATGTATGTATGTATGTATGTATGTATGTATGTATGTATATTTTCATTAATTTCCTTCTTTACTATTGTAAGCAGGCAATGCTATTGGGATGCTATTTCCCAATTGCATTGTATTTATTAACAATAAAATAAAAATGTTATTCCTTTTCTTAAGCCTCCGTAGCTCAGGCGGCAGCGCGCCGGCCTCTCATCGCTGGGTTCCGTGATTTAAATCCCGGCCACTCCATGTGAGATTTGTGCTGGACGAAGGGGAGGCGGAACTGGTTTTTCTCCGGTACTCCGCTTTTCCCTGTCATCTTTCTTTGCAGATGATCAATTTATCCTGCAGGATGATAAAGATAAACTCCAAAAATCAATACGTCAGTTAAACACCATTTGTGAAAGTTATAATCTTCGGCTATCCAGAACGAAAACCAAGGTCATGGCACGGCAAGGGAAGTATCCCATCACAGCAAAGATAGTAACTGACAATCAACCAATAGAACAAGTCTCAAATTTTTAGTACCTTGGTTGTGAAATGATGATGATGACGAGGTGAAGAAGCAGGTTCATCGATTTCAATACACAATTCACCGAACAATGAAAGGAAAAGTAAGAGAAGATACTCAACTTAAATTCTATAAGATTATGGCTGTACCAATTTTGTTATTATGGAAGTAAGACATTGGTGGATAAGGCAAGCTATAGGAACAAAATACAATAAACTGAAATGAGATTCCTAAAATCAGTGAAAGGATACTTCCCAAAAGAAAAAAATATGAAATGAAGGGATAAGAGAGTAATTAAATAAATTATCAGTGAATGAAAGAATATGCCAAAACGGGATAAATTGAAAAAAACACGTTCTGAGGATGGATAACAAGAGAATCCCAAAACTTGCCCTGGAATACCATCCTATGGGAAGAAGAGATATTGGTCGTCCAATGAAGAGATGGAATGAAATATGAGGTCGGAACAGGGTATTAGCCTAATCCATGAAGAAGAAGTAAAGTAAGGCTTTCATTCCTACAACACTCTCCAATTTCGTTTCATTTGTTCGTCATTAATCATTGCCCTAGAGAAGTGCGACAGGTTTCAGCAACTGGCACAATTCTTATCCTCGCCGCTAGATGGGGGCTTCATTCATTCCATTCCTGACCCTGTCGAATGACTGGAAATAGGCTGCGGATTTTCATTTCATTTCCACTGCTCTTTTGCTTCTGTGGCGTCCATTTCAATCCTAACGGCAGTTAAACGCAACGGCACAAATACAACGCTAATGCAAGCCATCACTTATCAAATCTTAAACCAGGGCGCGCAAAATACACGAGGTCGATGACCCAAAATGTCCCGATCTCCTAAATGAAGTATCACTAGCAACGAATATGGCGACTGAAACCGGGCGATTCCATTTCTATTCTAGTCAATCATTTCTAAGGGGATGAAATATATTATGTTCTTTCCCTCCCCCCTCGAGAGGTTTCTGCCGGTAGCTTCTGCTGAGGATCTCGGAAAAAAGTGAGGCTGGGAAGAAGCCACTGTTCCTTCCTTCCCTCAGCCACTCTCTGTTCCAGGAAGACTGCGGATCTGATTAGCAGAGCTGGGTTGCCATGGGGACACACCTCCACGGTATATGAATGGAAACGCGACCTCAAAATATATTTGTGTATCATTGTGTCAGTGCCCTACCTCGTCCCAGTAACAAGCCACGCTTCGACGGGTAAATTACGCCACCCAATAACGGCGAAGTTCGTAGCACGTCATGCAGATTTTATGCTTAGCCAATTTGATTTATTTTTACATTACGCCGTTAGTGAACGCACACATTACAATTACATATTTTTCTCTATTGCACTGAAGATATCACATTCCATATAACTACTTTGCATAGTTAATTTCACCAGTTCGATCCTGGGTCTTGGAAATTATTTTCTTAAAATATTTTTTACTCATTCCGAAAGAAATGCTAAAACAATACTTTATTGTATGTTCCAATAATAATAATAATAATAATAATAATAATAATAATAGAGCATAAAAGACACTACGTAAGTGCACCGGAGCCGCTAAAATGCCTAACATAATGGTAACATTTCGAAAAATGCTCGTGAATTTGTTATCAACATGTCATGTTAGCAATAGATTTCTCGTGTTGCCAACAGAAATGTTGCTATCCAAAATGTCAGTAAATATCAAGGAATGTTAGCAACATTTGTTATCATCTCTAGTTGAAAATTAAACTCGCGTTGGTATTGTGTTAGCAACATTTGTAGCCAACATACATTAGTAAAACGTGGTGGTAACGAAAAGTTGAATACATTCCTTGGAAACATTCAGTGTAAACGTGCGTTTAGACGTAATGTTTGTTTGTTTTTCCCGAGGAATTCGGAGGGGTATTTAGACCGCAGACATCGTCTAAAACGACGTTACGTTAGTTGCCCCTGCTGACTCTAATAAACAATATTGGTTATAGGGTTGTTTCTTATTCTCTTTCTGATCATCCGGATCCATTTTATCACGATCTGTGTTTATGGAGTAATATATTTCGTACACCCTTCAAAAATGAATGAGCTATATTAAGTTCCTCGCCTTTAACATGTTATCAGATTTAACTTTAATTATTATCAAAATATAATAATAATAATAATAATAATAACAACAACAATAATAATGTTATTGGCTTTACGTTCCACTAACTACTTTTTATGGTTTTCGGAGACACCGTGGTGCCGGAATTTTAGTCCCGCAGGAGATCTTTTACGTGCCAGTAACCTATATAAATAAAGTTGTAGGGGGTCCGCTGTTTGTAATTTCTTTTGTTTTGCCAATTTTTCAGATATTTATCCGTTTTAGGTCAACTCAAGACCGAATCGGTGGTTTTTACTTTTCGTGTCTGTTTGTCTGTTTGTCTGTTCCATCATCATGTCGAAACGGCTGGATAGATCTCAACCAAACTTCATATTTAGAGTATACTAATCCCGGGGAAGGTTTCGATATGCATATCATTTTAAAATCTTTGAAATGTCGGGGGGTTTATAGGAAAACTAGAACGGTTTTCCTCCATTTTCTCTTATACTATTGATTTTCTGTAAACTCTGTGGACCGTACGTGAAACGTCTCTTCATTATAAATAACTTTCGTCATGTTCATAATTTTCCTTACTCTTCACATGACGGAGAAATTTACTATTTTCTGCGGGTATCATGCTCTGCATTGAGTGGCCGACAGGATGAAAACGAACTTATAGGTTACAATGGCAACGTCTCTGCTTGCCAGCAGGGAAGTAACGTATTGCCATTTTCCTCATCATGCTTTTAAATTCGTGGTTGTTCCTTGGGCAGAAGGCAAGAGAGGCGTCAATCGGCCTATCTGCGGGATATTGGCGGAATATCGTTGGATGTTATAACCGCCCTCGAATAGGTTAAGTAATAACACCATTAGTCATCTTCTTATCTGTTTACCTAAGAATCACTGCGCCTAAATTTCTCCTCTGTTACCGCTTTATTATATCCATAACTCACACCAGCATAATTTATTGAAGGGCATGTGATTTTCTAATACATTCACTTGGCATTTACATATTTGTCGTTATCCAGCTGTCCTCAGTTACAATCCATTTTCTATTAATTTCAGTTTTCTTAACTGTATTATTTTCTTCCATAATTACTTCGTATGTACGCGAGTGCTAGAATCTACTGAATATATTTCCACCAAACTTCATATTTAGAATCCACCTGTCCTTGGGTAGGTTTTTAGGGTAAATATTGTTTCTAAATCCCTGAATTGACTGGGGGGTTTATACGAAACCGAAACCGTGATTTTCCACTCCCACAAAATATACACAACCAAACTTAACGGAAATCTACCTGCCTTAAGGGAAATGTTCTAAACCTTTTCTCTCATGTGCATCATTTCGATACGAGGATTAATAAGGGAGATATCATTAACGTACCGTTTATCGGTACAAGTCCCATCGGACTTAAATCAAGAGCGGGTGCGTGTAAAGCGTATTTCTTACAACTTGAAAACTACTGAAGATATTCTAACCAAACTTTATATTTAGCATCCACCTGTCCAAAGGTAGGTTTTAAAGGTCAATAACATTTCATATTCCTGGAATGGCCTGGTGGTGTATAGGGAAACGAAATGGTGATTTTACTCTTCCACAATATATACAGTACAAGACCAACCTGACTGGAAATCGACCAAACTTAATGGAATTCCATCTCTAAAACCTTTTTTTTTTCACGTGCATTTTTCGTCAGGAGGATTAATAAGGGAGATGTCATGAATGGTAAGTTTTGCAGGTTACGTTCAGTGGACATAGCCCAAAAGCTGTTGTACGTGGAGCATGTTCCTTATCTATCTATATAAATAAATTCGTAACGACTGTGTGCCTCCACATTGACTATTTTGGCGAAATTTTCGCACAGCTACCCGTTTAAGGGGTAATAATGATCATCTGCATTTTTTTGTTTCCTCAAAGTCCTTCCAAGATCTTTAAATTTTTCACTTTTTATCCCCGAAGAATATCGAAATATGGAGGCAATTTTAATGATGGTGCAGACCTTCGGGAAGTCCTATCATATAACTGATTGCACAATCTCCGTTCAATTTGGAATGATCTACAACCTTGGTCTTATGACTTTTTGTCTTATCTGTATCATTTTCACGTTTGATTTTTCTCTATTAATCGATGTTAAGTCAATTTGGACTTTTCGCATGCATAATTCATACTTTCAATCACTAATAGGAAATATAGAATCATCAAACTCTTCGCGAAGATTGGTCCACCCAGTAGCCATATGTGAGCCAAATGCTATGTATGAAGCTGTCACATAATTATCCGAAAACTAATGCAATGTGAGATAATCTTACAGAAACTTTACTCTGTTCAACTTTTATAACTCAATCTGACCCAAGAATAGATGAGATATCATAGGACCAGGCATTTTGGCAACTAAATCCGGTGTCTTATGGTACAATCCTTGGTCTATATGACGTACGTTTAGCAGCAGTTAATCTGTAAATGAGGTCTGCAATATTGTAAACACGCATGTACCTTCGTATGTCGGGCCGATGACCTTCGATGTTAGGCCCCTTTAAACAACAAGCATCATCATCACCTTCGTATGTCGATCTATATATATTCGCTGATGTCGATTTGTAGCGATCGAGAGAGGGTGTGCCGGCTATTGTAATCAGTACTCCCCACACCGACTTTGACTGGCAGTAGGAATGGGGTCCATCTCCAACTCCTGTGTAACTGGCAGTAGTAAGGAAGGCCTACCATTGTAATGAATAGTTCACTTCTCGATTTGACTTGCAGAAGGCAAGGGAGCATGCAGTGTTGTTTAAATTCCCCTACCCGATTGTGTTTGGCAGTAGGCAAGGGTGCCCGCAATTATAAACAAATTTCCTCATCTAAAATGTGACTGGCATTAGGCATAGTGGCCTGCTCTTTTGATGGAAACTCACCAATTTGGTGTGACTGGCAGTAAGCTGGCTGGCAGTAGGAAAAGGGGACTGACCAACTGCACAACTCAATTTCGACTGATAGTATGATAATTGCGTGCCATTATAATAAAAACTCCTCAACTGATATCTGTCTGGAAGTAGGAAAGGGGGCTGCCATTCTAACGAAAACTACCCAAATCGACTGTGACCGCGCAGTAGGCAATGGGGCCTGCAATTATAATGTAAACTTCCCAACTCGATTGTGAATGGCAGTAGGCATTGAGCAGTGAGCCAGCCATTATATCACAAATTCG
Source organism: Anabrus simplex (assembly GCF_040414725.1). Classification (NCBI taxonomy): domain Eukaryota; kingdom Metazoa; phylum Arthropoda; class Insecta; order Orthoptera; family Tettigoniidae; genus Anabrus; species Anabrus simplex. The sequence goes on along the minus strand of NC_090265.1, from coordinate 463,804,326 downwards.
TAACAAACACTTTACTTGGGAAACAGCGTATGGGGACCTCCCCATGCTGTTTCTCGGATAACGCTAAGAGACATGCAATTTTAAAACAATCTTATTTACTGCATGTACAGTATTTACTTCGATATTCGAATACAATGTAGAATACCGTAGCGAAGCACGGGTACATTTGCTAGTATCAAAATATAATTCACCTTCCAGGTGGACACAAAACCTGTGAATATCCACAACAGACAATATACATATATTCCAATTTAATATGAGAAAATTGTACTTGCGAGGAACTTATACAATACCATGCGCCCATTCTATTTTTGAGTGAATACATGCGTATGCATAAAGACTATCTTATAATTCATGAACAGGAGCAGTATTCTTACATCTTCGAAGATGAAAGAATGGTTTGGTATAATGGCGCGTACCGTCCGGCTCCATGGCTAAGTGGTTAGCGTGCTGGCCTTTGGTCACAAGGATCCCGGGTTCGATTCCGGCATGGTCGAGAATTTCAACCATCATTGGTTAATTTCGCTGGCACGGAGGCTGGGCATATGTGTCGTCTTCATCATCATTTCATTCTCATCACGACACGCACGTCGCCTACGGGAGTCAAATCGAAGGACCCGCACCTGGCGAGCCGAACGTGCCCTCGGACACTCCCGGCACTAAAAGCCATACACCATTTCATTCCATGGCGCGTACCATCTCACGTCGGGAACTAGAAGGGAGGGGGTGCAACTACCTGTCGTAATATTTGACGTCAGAGCAGGTGATTCGACGACGCGTGTTGCTGCGTGTCCACCTACGCAGAGAGGTGAAGAGGTGTGGACGGAGGTCACAGTAGTATGAACTGGAACAGACAAACAATGGTTGTCGGAGTACGAGGGCGTATATTCAATGGAATATTATTGATCAATGACCTGGATTCAACCACGACTGGGAGGAGTAGAGGGGAAGAGGGAATTGAGTCACGAGTTCGAGTCACCCTTATACACATTTTTTTTTACTTACCCCTCTGATTATTGATTGGAAAGCTCTTTAGATACAAAATCATTCTCTTTGCACACACTGCGACATATTCTTATTGAAGCAGATTTGTAGCTGAACGTTGTCTGTATGTTTTCCTTACTGTTTACCTCATTATGACTGATAACTCTTCTTCTTCTTCTTGCCATTTCTTCCTACCCATTTTCTTGTGATCGGCACTTGATGTGGTTGACCTAGTTTTACGGCCGGATGCCCTTCCTGATTCCAACCCTGTGCGGAGGGATATATTTACTATCGCGTGTTTTTTGGTGGTTGGTAGTGTGGTGTGTTAGGTGTAGATGAAGAAAAGCGTATTAAGTCAAAAGCAGTCACCCCGTCGCCGAGGCAGAAGAATTAACTAAGCACAAATAAAATCAGTGACCCGGGCTGGAACCGAAGCTGGGACAATCTGAACTGTAGGCCATACATTAATCACTTCGCCAAGGAACCGCACATTATGCCAGGTATTGTTCTTCTAAAAATATAGGGAATTAATAATTTCCCTCTGAAACGCAGGGAAATTATAAACACGTGTATTTAACAGTATTTGTTTGGTGGTGGTGGTGGTGGTGGTGATTATTGTTTTAAGAGGAAGTACAACTAGGCAACCATCCTCTATATAACACTAATCAGAGGGAAAAATAGAAGGGATCCGACACTTCGAAGAATGAAGATATCGGCCAAAGGAAGGCAAGGGCCACGAAGGGCGTGAAAATGAAAGACTCCCTAGCCCTCGCAAACCAAATAGCGTCGGGGTCGGAAAAGAACAAGAGTTGACCAAGGGAGGTCGGATAGGATAGATGAAAGTGAGGAGCCTGGCACAAGTAAGTGGAAGCAATGCCACGACTCAGCTGATGGCCCCGTGGTCGCCAACCCACGCTCCAAAGTTCGGAGCCCCTGAGGCCTCTTTTAGTCGCCTCTTACGACAGGCAGGGGATACCGTGGGTGTTATTCTACCGCCCCCACGCACAGGGGGTATTTGTTTGGCCGGAATGAGTAGCTCAGACGGTAGAGCTCTGGTCTTTGCAGATTTGATCCCGGCTCAGTCCGATGGTATTTGAAGGTGCTCAAATACGTTACCCTCGTGTCGGTGGATTAGTCGGCACGTAAAATAACTCATGCGGGCGAAAATTTCTGTCTGTCACGCCCTTAGCTGTAAATAGGGGCCTATATGAAAGTGACTAAGATATGAACGCTGTTAGTAACGCAACTCCTAATGCAGCCAGTACATGTGATGAATTGTGTAAAAGTGTTGCTCAGTGGATCGGATGGTGTATGCAATCCAGTGAGCTTGGTAGTCTGATGATATGATAATGGTGATGACTGTAATTTAAAGGGGCCTAACATCTAGGTCATCGGCTCCTAGTCTGCTATGCTATTTGCTTTACGTCGCACCGACACAGATAGGTCTTATGATGACGATGGGATAGGAAAGAGCTAGGACTGAGAAGGAAGCGGCCGTGGCCTTAATTAAGGTACAGTCCAAGCATTTGCCTGGTGTGAAAATGGGAAACCATGGAAAACCATCTTCAGGGCTGCCGGCAGTGGGGTTCGAACCCGCTATATCCCGGATGCAAGCTCACAGCTGCGCCCCTAACCGCACGGCAACTAAGTCTGGTATGAAGCAGGACGATGAGGAAAGCATCGGATAAACTATCTCAGTCCTCAGTTTCCTAGTACAGCTCCTCTGTGACACCTAGGCTATCTATAGCAGTTGATGGTGAATCTGTTTCGGGCTGAGGATAATAATAATAATAATAATAATAATAATAATAATAATAATAATAATAATAATAAAGTGACTGCGTGGTTTGGGCCACGCATCTAACAGCTTGCATTCGGGAGACAGTGGGTTCGAACCCCACTGTCGGCAGCTCCGAAGATTGTTTCCGTGGTTTCCCATTTTCACACCAGTCAATCGGGGGCTGTACCTTAATTAAGGCCACGATTCCTTCCTTCCCACTCCTTGCCCTTTCCTGTCCCATCGTCGTCCGGCTTCTTGGCTGAGTCATCAGCGTAGTGCTTTCCGATTCCAGGTTCGACTCCTGGCCGGTTCGGAGATTTTAGCCTTATATGGTTAATTCCCTTGGCTCGGAGACTGGGTGTTTGTACTGTTCCCAACATCCCTGCAACTCACGCACCGCATATAACACTATCGTCCACTACAATAACACGGAGTTTGCTGTACGTACAAGGGTTTCTCCAGGCTAGAAATAACCACACAAAACTATTATTACGTCATCGTCACCGTAAGATCTATCTGTGTCGGAGCGACGTAAAGTTAATTGTAATGTACGAGCTTCTTGATGCTCAAAACACAGAGGAATACGCCTCAATGTCATACGTGATATGTTCTGAAGTATTTATGGTGTAATGGTGCCTCTTCCACAGTCCTTCGTAACTGTTCGTTGGTGTTGACACGTTCCTTAATCTTACCGCACAACGAGTTGTCCGGAATGACCGCGTTAATATTGTTGGTGATGTCAGTGAACCGCATCCTGGAAAAAGTTTATTCAAAATTTCCTAAATGAACAAGGCGAAGTGTTTTGTTTCCCCGTCATGTTACAGCCACTCATCATTCGTTAGGCCTTTGTTTTTCAGCCAGGTATTAGCCAGATTTCCAACACCAGCTTATTCGTAAAATGGAGATTTTTTTTGTGTACCAAGAACACTACATTTCTATTACGCAATCTCCGATAAATGGCGCACTCATCACTGAGGAGAACATTCGAGCCGGTGTCTGGTCCAGTAGTTTACGGCATGTTGCATATCATTGATCCAAGTCGACGTCTGATAGTTCACTGATGAACGACGGGTGAAATGACTTTATATGGAGGTCAGTTTTCATGTGCTTTCTCATGGTTGATCGTGGTATTCCAAGCTCTACTGCTCGTTTCCTCGTTGACTTAACGGTCTCTGGAGGGGGTTACCGCTTGAAATGTTTCCAAGCGCGATACCTTTCGTCCACTCCGCAGCCTGTCTTTAACTGAGCCAAGAAAGAATGCACGTTTCTCCCAATCCAGTAGCTTTGCTTTCCGAGGAGGAAAGGGGCGGTAAGGGGAACGCAGCTGTGAGCTTGCATCCAGGAGATAGTGGGTTCGAACCCCACTGTCCGCAGATCTGAAGGTGGTTTTCCGTGGTTTCCCATTTTCGCACCCGGCAAATGCTGGGACTGTACCTTAATTAAGGCCACGGCCGCTTCCTTTCTATTCCGAGACCTTTCGTATTCCATCGTCGCCATAAGCCCTATCTGTGTCGGTGCGGCGTAAAGCAAGTTGTAAAAAAAAAAATAAAAAAAAAAAAATATCCGAGAAGGAATCTTCTTAAACCGTTCCCGAAACACACTCGTAATATGGGCCATTGTCTGATCCGTTTGTGGTCTCTAATCCACTAGCCATTAATCACTCTTCAACAGAGTAACTGTCTGGCCCTTTATGGGCGTTTTTCCTGTCATATCACCTTATATACACAAGAATTGAATCCTGCTATGTTGCATTCATTTGGACGTAAACGTTACGAATATTGCTCCAACTTCTTCCTCTGTTTAGCGGAATCTTAGACTGACCGTGTTCCAAACTGTTACTACAAACACCAAACTGCGCGGTGTCTGAATGTCTCGTTCGTTATTTGCAGTGTTGTGAACCCTCTATCTGTTTCAGTTAAACATTCCTTGTATATTGCACATCGGTTTGTGTAGTCTGCCGTGTTCCGTATACAACTGGGACGACCTCAGTAGTGCAATCGGTTAGCCCTTTTCCTTCTGCTCACAAGGGAAAGAGTTTGATTTTAGCTGAGGTCGGTGGCAACTGAATGTCTTTAAATGTAAAAACTCTACATCGTCATCTTATAAAAGATTAGTGAACTCTTCCGGGACGGTAGTTCGTTGGAAGTGAGAATGAAAGTGTAATAATGTAGCGTGCCTGCATCTTACCCGGAGAACCCGGGTTGAATTCTCGGCCAGTCCAAGGCTTCTAACTCTGGACTGAAAACTGCAGCGGGGTTCAATCAATCTCCTGGGATCAACTAAGGAGCTGTTGATATGGAGTCACGAAAGCTAAGCAATAGGCTGAGGATATCGTCATGCTGACCACATAGTACTCCAATACCTGTAGGTCATCTGGCAGAGCAAGAATACCAAGGTCCTTAATGTGCTGTATGTGTCACGAGATGTTGACCGTGCGGTAAGGGTCACATAGCTGTGAGCTTGCATTAAGGAGATGGTGGGTTCGCATCCCACCGTTGGCAGCCCTGAAGATGGCTTTTCATACCAGGAAAATGCTGGGGCTGTACCTTAATGAAGGACTCATCCTCTACCTTCCCATTCTTATCCCCTTTCCATCCTTGCGTCGCCGAAAACCTTCGATGTGTTAGTGCGATGTTAAAACAATAATAAAACAATAAAATAATAATAATAATAATAATAATAATAATAATAAACTTCCTTCATCTCATCCAATTTATTTCTGGTGTCTCTGGAGCCACTCTGACTAATTTTGCATTTTGATCGTGTATGAAGGCCGCCCTTTCTAATACAACGTGATATTTCTGATGAAATTTCGAATCCGAAATCCACCAGAATTCGATCCTCGACCATCCGGGTGGAATCAATCAATCAATCAATCAATCAATCAATCAATCAATCAATCAATCAATCAATCAATCAATCAATCAATCAATCAATCAATCAATCAATCAATCAATCAATCAATCAATCAATCAATCAATCAATCAATCAATCAATCAATCAATCAATCAATCACTACTGATCTGCATTTAGGGCAATCGCCCAGGTGGTAGATTCCCTATCTGTTGTTTTCCTAGGCTTTTCTTAAATGATTGAAAAGAAATAGGAAATTTATTGAACATCTCCCTTGGTAAGTTATTCCAATCCCTAACTGCTCTTCCTATAAATGAATATTTGTCCCAATTTGTCCTCTTGAATTCCAACTTTTAATGTCAGCTGATAAGGCATTGCACTAATCACCCACCCGCTTAGTTACTTCTGCTTCTTCCAGGAATTTTAGCGTATTGGAGCCACCCTCAGTTCAGTGGGACGGCTGAGGCTCATCGTTTAGACCCTGCAATTATTCTGCATTTGAGAATATCTATCTCCAATTTCAGGTCACTTAAGAGGCTTATAGACAGGGAATTGGATGCCGCATGTGTTGAAGGCAAGAACTGGCAGCCAGCAACTGTCTGTTTGCAGGGTTTCTCATATAAACTAAGACCGTCGAAGCGGGGTTTTTACTCTCCGATCCGTAAACTGCAGTATGGGAGACTCGCGCATAGTTCTTGACCTTTCAAGCAGCATGCACGTCTTCGACCTGGCAAGCATCAGTCATCACTCTGAATCTCAGCTGTTAACATGGTGAGACAGTTATCATTGCAACACCGTATTTTAGTATGTAAAAGTTCTGGTTTCATCTTAATTGTCGTGTGAACAGTTGTAACTCTCGCTATTGGTGTGTAGAAAATTCTAATGGTGTTTATGAAGTCCCTCATTACGATAGGAAGATTGGTGTTGTGTGTGCTGTTAGTGCAAGATGAATAATTGGGTCTATTTTGTTCGAGACGACAGTAAATGCAGACAGGTACCAAGATGACAGGTTGACGCCGTTCTTGCATCAGTTAACGGAAGAATAATAATAATAATCGCGTGCGTGGTTCAACAAGATTCAGCTCTCTTACTGAAATAAGTTTTGTTGTCCTTCAACCTTTCCTTCTTTCTTTCTTTCTTTCTTTCTTTCTTTCTTTCTTTCTTTCTTAATCCTTTTGTACTTCAGGGTTGGTTTTTCCCTCGGACTCAGCGAGGGATCCCACCTCTACCACCTCAAGGGCAGTGTTCTGGAGCGTGAGACTTTGGGTCACGAATAAAACTGGGAAGGAGGACCAGTACCTAGCCCAGGCAGCCTCACCTGTTAGACTGAACAGGGACCTTGTTGGGGGATGGGAAGATTGGAAAGAATAGACAAGGAAGAGGGAAGGAAGCGGCCATGGCCTTAAGTTAAGTACCAACCCGGCATTTGCCTGGAGGAGGAGTGAGAAACCACGGAAAACCACTTCGAGGATGTCTGAGGAGGGAATCGAACCCACCTCTCTAGTCAGTTGACCTTCCGAGGCTGAGTGGACCCCGTTCCAGCCCTCGTACCAATTTTTCAAATTTCGTGGCAAAGCCGGGAATCGAACCCAGGCCTCCGGGATTGGTGGCTAATCACACTAACTACTACACCACAGGTCCTTCAATCTAATTATTACGGGCGCGCGGTGACGGTTCAACGGAGATCGCTCCCTCGTTTACCGCACGCAGCATGCAGAAAAGACGGGACTCACCCTGTATGATTTAAATTTTCAGCTACGTAGTGTAAAGGTACCGGGTCTACCTCTTTCTCAATAGCCTCGGGTTCGACTACAGGTTCATTCAAATATTTTAATCCAGTCTGGGAGCTGTGTTGAAATCCACTCCTTCCGTGGTTTCCCATTTTCACAGCAGGCAAATTCTGGGGCTGTACCTTAACTGAGGGCATAGCCGTTTCCTTCTCACTCCTAGCTCCTTCCCATTTCATCGTCGCTAAAGACCTATCTGTGTCGGTGCGACGTAAAGCAAACTGAAAGAAAAAAGTATGAAGCTACTCTGCCTCGTAAAACAGCTGAAGAGCTATTAGATTTGTGATATATTGGACCCAGTCATGATAGCCAGGTAATTTGACAGAACATGTCGTCACGCTGTCCACGAGGAACTCTAGTATCTTCCCGTCATCTTGATGGACAGCAGTTGGCTTTGCAGGCCGGTACCGTTAAAGGGCTGTATGTGCTATGGAGTTCCTTTCTTTGCTGATTTGTTATGCTTGTAATATTATTGAAGTATCCCTTATGGGATCGAAAATTTCGGTTGAAGTTGAATATTCTACGAATTCTGTGTTTAACTTCTCAGTTCACAGGTTTAGTATTATAACGAAGCTAACGACTCTCCATCATTCGGCAGTATGATTTTATAAAAATAAATAAATAAATAAATAAATAAATAAATAAATAAATAAATAAATAAATAATGTTGAAACAAAGAATTCGTTGACTGAAGCTAATCTCCAATGTTCAAAATGAAATCTTCATTACTAGCCTAATTTTAAACTCCTTTCGTTGACTTAGTGCTCGTATTTGGCCAGTGCACACAGCCTACATGAGGTAGAGGCTAATTGTAGAGACCTGAGGTAAGTAAGACCTGATTTCCTGCGAGCTGCCAGATTAACAGCCCGCTCTGCTATTGGTGGAGCAGCGACTCGAAGAGATCAATACCTACGGCCTGACGTGTTGGATGAGAGGGACAATGGACTTGCTCGTGTAATAACAATTAGGAACAGGTGCTGTCATATTTACATAATATTCATTAACACTAACAACACGGCCTGTCAACGTCATACGCCTGAAATGTGCACTTGTTACACAACAGATGGATGTATAAGGAATTATGTGCTGTTCTATGCTCTGAAATTCTTTCATTCTTCTATTATCTTGAAATTCAATATATATATATATACACACGCATTGCGATCAATAATGTCAAATTTCCTCAATATGGATTTTAAATATGGGATTTCAAAGTAGAGTTCATCGACGCTATCCAGGACTTAGCAGAGTGATGTGCTGCCTAGGTAGACAGGGTTTGATTCCCGGAATGCTAGTGTAACGTTTAGGATATCTTTTTCCAAAATCGTCTCTGTTATTGTGCTGCTTGTACCCGGCATAACAAAGCCAGTCTCAATCGTGCGGTCTGTTAGTTATTGACTTTCTGTTTCTTAGCTGAGGTTGATGGTATCTGCGGGTGTTTAAATATGACAACTGGGTGCCTTTAATTTCCAGTACAGTATGTTAAAAAACTCCATGTGAATATACCAACAGTCCTGGCGTCGTTTGCTACTTGTAACGGACGTTAAACTTTTATTATTAAGGACCCAGGATATCTTATTCATAACTTAGAAGTAACAGATATGAAAATAGACAGGTAACGAGAATTATTGCTGGTTCAAATAGGTGGGAACAGTTGCAGGAGGGTACTTGGAATGAGGAGATAAAGGCTAAGTCGGAAATGGACTCGATGGATGAAGCTGTAAGCATAAACCGGCTTCGGTGTTGGGGTCATGTGAAGCGAATGGCGGAGGATAGGTTACCCAGGAGAATAATGAACTTTGTTATGGAGTCGAGGGAGAACAAGACTTAGTTTCTAACGATTTAAAGATAGAGTTATAGAAATAAACGAAGCCACAGAACTAGTTACAAATAGAGGATTATGGCAGCGTTTAGTAAATTCACAAAGGCTTGCAGACTGAACGCTGATAGGCATAACAGTATATAATGAAAACGTATGTATGCATGGTATTATTATTATTATTATTATTATTATTATTATTATTATTATTATTATTTCCGACTCGTTGGCTGAACGGTCAGCGTACTGGCCTTCGGTTCAGAGGGTCCAAGGTTCGATTCTCGGCCGGATCGGGGATTTTAACCCTAAGTGGTAAATTCCAATGGCACGGGGCTGGGTGTATGTGTTGTCTTCATCATCATTTCATCCTCATCACGACGCGCAGGTCACCTACGGGTGTCAAATAGAAAGACCTGCACCTGGAGAGTCGAACCCGTCCTGGGATATCCCGACACTAAAAGCCATACGACATTTCATTTTTTCATTATTATTATTATTATTATTATTATTATTATTATTATTATTATTATTATTATTATTATTATTATTTCTTAACTTATGTTGGACGAAGTTGCTCTTCTACTTGGCCAGTTATCTAGCTGGAAGTAATGTGCTTTAATAAATAATAATGTTATTGAATTTTACGTCCCACTAACTACTTTTACGGTTTTCGGAACGCCGAGGTGCCGGAATGTTGTCCCTCAGGGATTCTTTTACGTGCGAGTAAATTTACCTTAGCACCTTCAAATACAATCGGACTGAGCTAGGATCAAGCTACTCAGCCCGGCGAATGTGCTTTAATCAAGGGCAATCATTGTTCTTAGGTCATCACCACATTCCATTCTCTTTGAGTACCATCCACTTAAATCGCGAAGGGAGTGACATGATAAATCAAATTGTTGCAATGGACCAATTCTGAGCACGAGCATAAAAACATTAACTAAAGCGTCAGTCAAATGAATTCGTCACCATGCTTCTTCACGAAAACGAATGGTTTAACTGAATCCATCACTCACGAAGGTAATCGTCATCTTGGCATACGGTAGCCTAGGTGTTCTTGACTGTTATCCTACCCGTAAGGGCCACACTGTCAATGTCCCGTATTACATATCATATGCTTCGCACAGTTCGAAGAAAACATCCGACACTGCTGGACAACGCCATAACCGTCTATGATAAGATAACGCTACAGTCCACACAGTCAGGAGCCTTTCACTGTGTTCGGGGTCAGATTTCTCAGAAAATCTTCCCTATTGTCCCGATCTCAGTCCAAACCAACTTTATCTAAACTGAAACTTAAGAATCTGTTGCGTTGGAAACGCTTTGCAAACCAATAGGGCATCTTAGTTTCATACATACGACAGGTGGCACACATTAAACGAAACATGTACAGCCGATGGTAGTCTACGTCTTCCCCATTGTTGAAAAAGGCGAATACCTGTGATAATATTTGGAAGACTGTTAGCAGTTTTTAATGTACTTTTATGTTCATCTTGTGCATAAAATACAATCATTTCTATGTACTCAACTTTTGATTGCTCTTGCCATTAGATCCTGTATCCGGACCCGATCTGAGTCAGCATTGAGAAGCGAATTCCATTAGCCTTCAAATATCGCTGCAGCTTTACCGGAAGATACAGTACAATACTGCTGCTCTAACTTATGTTACGACCTTTGTACAGTGTACATTTTGTACAGTTAATTTGCATGTCGTCGATTTCAATCCTTTCTACAAGTTAAACGTTTTTGCCAATTTTAGTTAAAACTTAGCACTAATATGCCAGGTGAATCAGCTGCCCTTACCAATACTGTTTTATGCAAACCGCAGTTTCGTAAACGTCCTGAAAATGTATGTCCTTTCGGTACGCACAGCAAACACAGTAATGAGGATATCTTTATACTTCCGGAGGAGCTGTTATGCCATAATATTATTAACATAAGGACAAGTGCGCTCTCTAAATGATCTGAAATGTAAATGAAACGTCTGTGTAACACGAAGTGGACATTGCGACGGTGTTAAAACTATCACATCAGCTGTAATCTGCACGCATTTTGCCGCGGTGCTGTATGATGTTGGTGCAAGCCGAACTCTACGGTGTGCTAGTTTTACATGTGATAGGTTCGAGACCGGGGCAGGGAAATTCTTATTTTTACTTGGTCTGTTATTACCGTCTCTTAATTTAGGCCTACGTAAAATATCCTCCTGTATGCAAATTTGCAGTGAATGAAAGTGTATGTGGCCCTGAGAAGAAGTGTGTTATCAAGGCCATACGAAGATGGGATATTTAGTGGGTGGAGGTGGGAGAACCAAACTGCACTAACAATGGTTAGCTACATTAGCAAGTGCTCGAAGAGATGACCTGCTTGATTTATGTAAATCTGGGCACGCCGTTGAATGGACATTCTAGTGCACTATGTACTCAAACTTAGCACTAATATGCCAGGTGAATCAGCTGCCCTTACCTTAATGATCTCGGGTTCGACCCTAGGCTTAAGGACGTTAACCTTACAGACCTAGGTTCAATGCCAAAAGTGCAAGCTTACTCTAACAGCCAGCGTGATTAATGATAAGAGGGCAAGCTTAACCTATCAGGCATGACGTGCCTAGACCTAACCTCGCAGATCCCGGGTTCGACCCCAGGCCTAAGGTCGTTAACCTTACAGATCTAAGTTCGATGCCGAGGCTAACCGCATATCAGTGTGGGCTTAACCTTACATGATGTTCATGGCTAAGAGTGTAAGCTTAGCCTTACGCTGATCAGGCGTTAACCTAACTGGTTGCCCTTCCCTACACCCTGGCTAAAAGTGCAGGTCTAACTTTACGCTGACCACCCTTAACCTAACCTTACTCACACCCTAGCAATAAGTGTAGGCTTAGCCTTACGCTGACCAGTGTGCCATAACCTGGCCATCTCTCTCTTTATCTGGTTCGCTTTTCGGACGAACTGCTTGCGTACTACTTATGCGTACTCATTGATTTCGGTATCATGAAACACCTTGGCTTTCATTGTACACGCAAACTTAGCCCAAGGAAATCACAGATGCAGCCTTTGTCTTCCTGTGATTTTACGACGTTTGTTACCGATCTTGTCTATCTAGTTTCTCCACGGCTCTTCTTCTAAGCTCTTTGTCTTGGTGAAAGCTTATGGCGAGCGACACAATGTTTCAATACGCTTGTTTTACAAGCATTATTTTAAGCGTTTTAAGACGTAAATGCATTTTGTCTCGGAGGTTTCCAGCCTGCTATATTGCACATATATGTATGGCTTGATTAAGGTAATGTAACTAAGTATTTTTCGATTTGTTTCTGTTTTGTGAGGTGGGCCTCGTGGATCATGTTTGTTTTATATCGCCACATGGCATTGTGGTTGGCCACTATTTCTTGTTCTCCGTAGGTATTAATTTGGTTGCCCGTCTTGTGCTTTCTGTTGTTGTCCATGTAACGTTATTTATATCAGATATATTTTTCTTTGTGCCACAACTCGGTAAATTGATTTGTGTATTACTGTAATTGAGTGTCTGTATTACGTGAATGAGCTCTGTTGCAACTTGGATGTGTGTTAAGTCGATTTTATTCTTCGGCTCATGTTATGAAAGTCTCTTTGTTATTATTCATGTACCAAACTGCTCTCCAATGTCGCCGCTCTGTTGTGTATCGGAAGGGCCTGTACATGGATGATTTGTGTTGTTTTGGCATTTGAATTGTATATGAGAGACGTACTGATGATGTGATTTGGGCCTCCGATCAGCATAAGACGTCATTTATGAACAGTGCTTCTATATTTTTGGGGTCCTTTTGACCACTGTTATCTTTTATGCGTTCCCTGTTCCTTGGACCTCTTTTTAACCTTTTGTGTGAGCATTCGAATGTGAGATATGTAGGACGCATGTTATATTGCCTAATTGTGTCGTTTGTTCTTATTTTTCACTTTTAGGACTCTCGCATTTGTTTTGGGTGTGTATTTGTATTCTTAGCAAGCCTTGTTTATCCCTGATCCCAGGCACCATGCTTGCGCGTGCCTCCCTTTCCTTGATCATTCGTTCGACCATATTTTATCTTGCGTTTTTTTAGTTCCTTGTTGTGTGACATCTCATTGAATGTCCGTTTTTATTTATTTTTTAGCGTATGATGAATACAACATTGTATACAATATGTACAAATACCATCTCAAGTTCATAACTAAAGTTCCATATCAAAAGTTGAGAGCCAGAAAAGAACTTCGCTTGAGACACAGTGTAAGTCCTCTATAGAGCATATATAAGCACGCAAAGGACACTCAAATGCAGTGTGATTCTCTGTCTGCTCCTCTTCTCCGCAGTCACATTGCGGTGATGTCTTCCATCCCCGTTTGAAGAGAGTGGCTCCACATCTACCTTGGCCGGTCCTAATTCGGTTTAGCGTCCTCCACTGCCGTCTGGGAAGGGAAAATCCATCCGAGAACTTGCAGGGGTTCTCAATGATGTGATGATGTGGTAACAAGGATTACTGTTGCCATTGTTCTTTCCAGGCGTCCGATACAATAAAGGAGGTGTCCTGTAGATTCATTGCAGTACGCCAAGAAGGGTGTCTGGATTTCAATCGTTTAGCTGGGGAATCTGCTGTATCAGAATGAATAGGGAGGTGAGGATTGTTTTCTATTTTCTTCCATGAGTTAAGCAGTGACTGTGATTTTCTTAGGGATGGAGGTCGTATGTGGCTTAGGGTGGGAAGCCAGTGTGTGTTAGTTGGTCGGATGCATCATGTAATGATACGCATTGCTTGGTTCAGCTGGGTGTCTACTAGTCCAGTGTGAGTACAGTTAAGCCAGGTTGAGCAGCAATATTCAGTGACGGAGTAAGAAAATGCAAGAGCAGTGGATCTCTGGATTTGAGCATTAGCACCCCAGGATGTACCCTCCAGCTTTTGAAGGATGTTATTCCTGGTCTTGACCTTGGCTGACATATTACAGATGTGATTCTTGTAGGTCAAGGACCTGTCCAGGGTGACTCCCAGGTTTTTGGGTTACTACAATACTGTAGATTCTCTCCTCTGAATGGTATGGTTGCTTTGTACCCAGCACTTCTATTCCGCAAGTGGAAGGTAGACACAATAGTTTTCTGAGTGTTTGGTCTATGGTTGTTCTGACCAAAGTAACTGTCTAGAATCTTTAACCTTGATGTAAGCATCGACTCTGACTCATCGAAGCGTTCATGTTAGGCGACCAATTCGATGTCGTCTGCGTAGATGAATTTTATGCATTTGGTTGCTGGGAGGTCAAATGTGTACAGGTTGAATAGTAGACCTGCCAATACAGAGCCCTGAGGAAGTCCACCAGTTATCTTATGTACTTTTTGGAGTCTTCTGAAAAAATCTGAAAGTACATATTACTCAGCATGTTACTGAGTAATGTGGAGAGTTTCAGGCAAGGGATGATGCTGATAAATTTGAGAAGAAGCTTATCTTGCCACACGGTGTCATATGCAGCTGTCAGATCTAAGAAGACACCCGTGCTTACAATTTTGTTCTCAAATCCATTTTCAATATGGGTAACTAGTGCTAAAACCTGTTATTCATATCTTCGTCCAAGTCTAAATCCAGCTTGCTCGACTGGAATATGCTGATTTATTGTCGCAAATATCCTGTTATGTATCAACCTTTCCAGAAGCTTCATTGTTACATTGAGGAGTGCTACTGGCCGGTAACTCTCAACTTTTGTTGGGTCCTTAGATGTTTTCAATACAGCTATTATTTTTGTTTTCTTGAAGAGTGAAGGTAGGTTCCCTGTCTCTAGAATGTTTGTGAAGAAGTTAGTAAGCCATTTAGCAGCAGATTGTCCAAGATGAAGAAGGAACTCTGGATATATACCCTCAGCACCTGCCACTTTCCCAAATCTTAGACTTTCTATGGCCTACTTAGTTTCTTGTGGTTGAAATGGGGCAGAGAATTTAGAGGATCGTTGAGCCGAACGTTTCTTTTCCTTCAAGAGGTGCTTTACCTGCTTTCTATGAATCCTTTCTACTGAAAACTTTGAGGTAGAGATCGTATGCTTGGCCATGGCGTCTAGACTGATGCTTGTTCGGTCTAACTTTGCTGTTTGGTGTGTCCGATTTCCTGATCAGGCTGCAAGCTTCCCTGCTGGAGTGAGTGAAGTCTAGGGACTCTACAGTTCCTTGCCAAATTCTCTTCCTGTTTTCATCTAGGGATTGTAACAGTTCAGAAGCTGTATCTGGATCACCATTGGCCTAGAAACCTTTAAAGAGTCTATCACTCTCCTCGTTCCAGCCGGGGATGTATTGTTTACGATATCCTCTTGGGATACATTGTTTTGCTGCACTTTTAACTACACCTATGAATCTGCTGTAGTTACTATGGATAGGTCTCATTTATCGCAGGTTGGAGTCAATCTGTTTAGAAAATTCATCCCAATTGGCTTTTTTAAATTCCATATCTGTTTCGGGCAGAAGTGAACGATAAGCACAAGCAATCCAGACTGGAGAATTATTGATCTGTGCTTACTATGAGGAAATTTGTTGAGCATGGTGCGTCGTATGTTGCTGAGTGGGTGTTGTGACTGCATTACAAAACAGACCCGAGGTGTATCCTTTGTTCCATCGTACAGAAAAGAAGGAAGCCTTATCATTGGCATCATACGTACATAGATAAGTTCAAGGTTTTCAGTTTCCATCCAGTCAGTAAGCTTTTCCCTATTACTGTCGTTTTCTTTGTATCCCCATAGTGTGTGATGGCTG
Source organism: Anabrus simplex (assembly GCF_040414725.1). Classification (NCBI taxonomy): domain Eukaryota; kingdom Metazoa; phylum Arthropoda; class Insecta; order Orthoptera; family Tettigoniidae; genus Anabrus; species Anabrus simplex. The sequence goes on along the minus strand of NC_090265.1, from coordinate 463,788,374 downwards.
TTGAAGTCTTCTGCAATTATACTTGGATTTTGCAGAGTTGGAATTGGTGGAGATGGCTAGGGAGTTCCAGGAGGTTTATATATGTTAACTACTGTCAAATCACGGACTTTGATTGAGGTAGTAAATATTTCATTTTCTGAGGAGGACGGCAAGACTTGATAGTGGGTGATATCGCTCCTCACATAGGTGGCAATCCCATACTCTGCATGATTAACTGCGGACACTACTGTAATTTAAATCCTGGAATTCCCCCTCTGGATTGCAGTTGGAGATCATTTTCCGTGTGGGTTTCTTGAAGCAGGAAGATATGAGTCTGGTGTTTTTTGAGAATCTTTGCTAGGTGTGAACACTTTGCTCTGCTTAGGCCCTCGATGCTAAGCTGGCATATTTTAATTGAAGGGCCAATGTTACGAAATTGAGGGCCCTGAGAAGGGCCTCTACGTGTGTTTTCTTCTCCGTTTTCCTTGACCGAGAGGTCGTATACGACAGTTCGGTCTCATCTTATTCTGATGTTGCTCACTTAGCCCCACCCGGGGGACACGTGTAGGGTAATTTAGGGTTAAACCTACGGACATGAGCAACACTGGTCCCCTGTCCGTAAGTCGCGATCTATAAAGACTCGTCCTATTTATATGAATATCAAATAATTTATTACTTTGGGATGAACTCTGCGTTACGGATTTTTTCTAATTTGTTCCTAATGTAAAAATTTATTTTGTTATTTTCTGATTAATTGTATTTTATGTATGGTTGAACCTGTTGGCTGGATCACATTATGGGTACGCTATGACGATAGTGAATAGGTTATTAAGCTTAAGTATTGTTTCCATCTGGGCCCGTTTTCTTTTTTTAAATCTTCCTGATTTCCGTGTGGCCATTTACCATTTTAATTTAATAAACTCTTTTGTTTTCTACTTGGCGTTATTATTGTAGGAGTAGGAGGGGTATCCTTTTAAATTTTATCCTTTTGATTTAACAGGCTCGAGTTCAGTTTATGATTTCGTCTCTGGTCACTTTCGACCCGGTCCGCGAACATGATAGGTAAGTATTTATCGGCTCCGTCACCTATGGTTGATTTGAATTTCCGCTGATTTTTATTTTTGTTTACTTTGTTATTATCTTTCTGCCTGTGTGTGTTGTGTTTTCCGGCTATTTATTCCTCGGTTCTCATCGTGCCCAGACCTGCCGTGGGCAGGCGAGAAGAATAACATAGGGCTGGTCTAATACAACAACACATCGTATTCATTGTAGGAAACTACAGGATCGCAAGGGGGTCAACCAGGCGTTAACCTAACCAGTTGCCCTTCCCTACACCCTGGCTAAAAGTGCAAGTTTAATCTTCCGCTGACCACGCGTTAACCTAACTTAACTTTCCCTCACTTGGAGCTGAATAGGGTCAAGATGGCGGCTATAAGGCTTAACGCGTACGATTTATTCATAGGGGCGTAACATTGGAAAGCGACTTAAGGGAGCTTGGAGCTAAACTTGGAACAAGATGGCGGCTATAAGGCTTAATACATATGTTTTATTCATAGGGGCGTAATGTCGGAAGGTGACTTCGGGGGCTCAGAGTTGAACTAGGAACAAGATGTCTTCACATGGGACTAGGGTGATGGTGTAAGGCTTAATACATGTACTTTATTCAGAGGGCCATAACATATGACAAGCATCTTTGGGGCTCGAAGCTGAACCTAACCTCCCAGACTAACCGCAAAAGAGTGTAATCTCAACTTAACAGAATTTAAGTCCGATTCCCGGACTAACCACATAATAGTGCAGTCTTAAGCTCACGCTGACCAGGCGTAAACCTAACCGGTTGCCCATTCCTACCCCAGCTCGGACATAACTTTACACCCTAGCTAAGTGTGCAGGCTTAACCTCATGATGACCAGGCATTAAACTAAGTGGAAGCCCTTCCCTACACTAACTTAACGGCTACACGTCGAAGGGAGATGGTGTAAGACGAAAAATACATAAGCTTTATTCATAGGTGGCGTAATGTTGAAAGGCACCCTCAGCTGTTTGGAGCTGAACTAGGGACAAGATGGCGGCGTGGGACTAGGGAGCTGTGTTAGGCTTAATACGTATGCTTTACTCAAGGGGCTCGAAGCTGAGCGACTGCAGCGTAATTCCTCCTGCTTCTAATAGACTTAGACTTCCTCCTCCGCCTCCTCCTCCTCGTAGATTTAGTAACGTATGACGTATGCCCGTCTGCTTCTGCGGTGTAGTGGTTAATGTGATTAGCTGCCACCCCCGGAGTGCTGGGGTCGATTCCCGGCTCAGCCACGAAATTTGAAAAGTGGTACGAGGGCTGGAACTGGGTCCACTCAGCCTCGGGAGGTCATCTGAGTAGAGGTGGGTTCGATTCCCACCTCAGTCATCCTGCAAGTGGTTTTCCGTGGTTTCCCACTTCTCATTCAGGCAAATGCCAGGATGGTACCTAACATAAGGCCACGGCCGCTTCCTTCCCTCTTCCTTGTCCATCCCTTCCAATCTTCCCATCCCCTTCAAGGCCTCTGTTCAGCATAGCAGGTGAGGCCGCCTGGGCGAGGTACTGGTCATCCTCACCAGTTGTATCTCCGACCCAGAGTCTGAAGCTCCAGGACACTTCCCTTGAGGCGGTAGAGGTGGGATCCCTCACTGAGTCCGAGGGAAAAACCGACCCTGGAGGGTAAACAGATAAAGAGGAAGAAGAAGAATAAGATGACGTATGCCCACCTCCTCCTCCTCCTCCTCCTCCTCCTCCTCCTCCTCCTCCTCCTCCTCTTAAGTGCAAGCTTAACCTAACAAGCACGGATTCGACTCTAAGCTTAACCTTACAGGCCCTGGATTCTACCTTAGGCTTAACCTTACAAAAGCGTTAGCTTTACAGACTCAAATTTGATGTTGAAGCGTGCTAGCTTAACCTAACTGGGCTGAGCATGTAACATGATGATGCCACACTGCTTTTAACATGGCGTGATCACATGGTCATGGATATGCATGTTTAGACTTGTTCGCTATCAGGTTCTCTCTGTTATAAATTCATGTCTTTATATATAGTATGAGTAGGCATTTTTTACTTAGTCGATTATATAATGGTGAATTGTTGCCACATAACTTTGTTTCTATTTTAGGTGACAGTGCGTGTCTATTTAGATCTCTTTCGTACATTTTATATTCTACTCAGTTACGGCATAAAGTAGTTCGTGAAACTTTGTTTCGTAAGTTGTGAACAATTGGGTAGAGTTCTCTACTTTGTCCGAATATCATCATGGCAATAACTATTCCTGCTCAGAAGAGTACCGGCTTTTCATGTCAGAAGATTCAACTTAAGGTGGAACATGTGAGTTGACGGCAGAAGGCAAAATATTTCCATTCCGCTTTGAAGTTTATCGTGACGAAATGTTATACTTCCGCACATACCATTGCTGCAAGTAAATACCAAAAGAAAAATCCCGAATTCCATAGAGCAGCACCAGGCAAGTACCAGAATAATAATCCCGAGGTTCATAGGGCAGCGGCAGCTACATACCAGCAAAATAATCGCGAAAATCAGAGGACAATTCAAACACGATACGAGCAACATCACTCAGGGGTCTGAAAAGAAAGACGATTGCGTCCATGGAAAATTAAGTTTCGTTCTGGGATACCAAGTGAGGCGCGTGCTGATGAGGCAAAGGCATGTGTAAAAACATCACACGTATGGTCTTAAGTACATAAACTTACTTTCAGAAAAAATATGAAGGTCCATTTGAGTGGTGACCTTTTGGCTGGCGAATTTTCGGAACCTCTTCTGAAAATCGGAAATGGAGAATTATCAGAAGTCACTGGGAAAATGTTGATGTCGCTAATCTGAAAGACAAATCTATGCACTGGCTATGTGAGCAAGCACACCAAAAAATGAGACGGCTAATGAAATAAATGAAGCATTGCTTACATATTTTGGTGCAGAAGAAATTTAGTATAAATCAGTCGACACGGTGTTACAAACGGACGATTCTGTGAATAATCCAGTAGAATTCCTAAATACTGTTCTTTTTTACAACTTGCTTTACGTCACACCGACACAGATAGATCTTATGGCGACGATGGGACATGAAAGGGCTAAAGAGGGAAGGAAGCATCCGTGGCATTAATTAAGGTACAGCCCCAGCATTTGCCTGATAAATAGAAGTTAGTGTTATTACAGGGTGTGCTCGGGGAGAATCAGTGTCCATTCCACGAATACCACGTATACCATCAGAATTCTCCGTTTGTCTTTAAAAGACTGCAATTTCCAATTAGAGTATGCTTTACTATGATAATTAATAAATCCCGAGGCCAGATTTTAACATTTGCAGTAACCGACCTACGCGATCTCTTTTTCCCACGGACAATTTTATGTTGCTTGTTCCAGAGTATGTTCTCCAAGTAGCTTAGTCATTTTGGCACCAGAAGGAAGAACTGCCAATATTGCATATAAATAAGTTGTAAACTGAATAATTATATTTAAAATTCTTCTTTCATTTGTTGTTATGTGTTACGTAACATTTTACGCTACTTATTCATTGATTAAGTGTATTAAAGTTCAGGTTTTCTAAAGATAGTTATGTTTTATATATAGTTAATAATAATGCGTTTCTTTAAATCTTTTAAACCATAGTTTAGTTCGATAGTAAATATTTGTGTTTTTCTCCGGGTACTCCGGTTTTCCCTGTCGTCTTTCATTCCAGCAATACTCTCCACTATCATTTCATTTCATCTGTCAGTCATTCATCATTACCCAAGAGGAGTGTGACAGGCCTCGGCAGCCGACACAATTCCTATCCTCACAGCAAGATGGGGCTTCATCCATTCCGCCCCAGACCCGGTCACTGACTGGAAAACAGGTTGTAGGATTTCATTCATTTTCAATAAATATTTGTATTTTACCTTTGTATTTTGATTTCATAATTAAAAGTTAATTTTTAAGATTAAGACGATTTAATTAAGCTCATTCATATATTTAAAATTGCAGTATTTCATTCCATTCATAAATAAGGCAAAGAAATTGTTACAAAAGAAGTAATGTAAAATGTTAATATATTTTTATTTCGAGATCGCAGGGGATTTCAAATTTCAATTAACAGCGAACTCGGATTATAATCGGTATAAATAAAATCTCTTTATGTTATAAGTGTTACATAACACGTGAAACTTTTCAATTCTAACGTTTGGTTCGGTGGTATTCACAAGATAATGGGAAATAAAAAAGTATAATGGGACATAAGTATGACGCAAGCGAAGCCACGGGCAAAACGGTTAGTTTATATATAAAACAAAATACAGACGTCCAACAATGCCTTGCGAGACACCTCCACTCCACTTTTCTTTTTTTCTGTTTGCTTTACGTCGCACCGACATAGATAATAGGTCTTATGGTGACGATGAGGCAGGAAAGGTCTAGGAATAGGAAGGAAGCGGCCATGGCCTTAATTAAGGTACATCCCCATCATTTGCCTGGTGTGAAAATGGGAAACCACGGAAAACCATCTTCAGGGCTGCCGACAGTGGAATTCGAACCCACTATCTCTCGGATGCGAGCTCACAGCTGCGCGCCCCTAACCGCACGGCCAGCTCGGCCGGTCCACTACACGTCTAACAGGATCAGAGAATTATTCACCAACTCTAATACACTGAGCTCTATTTTCTAGAACTTTAGAGTCACCATTTTTTCTGCTTTAGTAGCCCTCACTTTATTCAATAATCTTCCATAATCTACCCTCTCAAAGGCCACGGATAGTTCAATAAGATACAGATCATTTTACCTCATAAATGTAAAGTATCTGCTACATCTTGTTGGAATCTTACAAGTTGAGCTTCGCAGGAATAATTTTCCTAAACCCAAAGTGCCCTCTATCAAACCAACTAGTAATTTCTTAAACGTGTCTAGTATAATCGGAAAGAATGCTTTCTCAGAGCTAACATGTTACACTTGTCCAGCTGACTGGCCTATGATTATCCACTTTATGTTAATCATCCTTTCCTTTATACACTGGGGATACTATAACAATTCCTCAGTCATTTGGCATAGCTCCTTCATGCACACAGTGGTCAACTAAGTACTTCAGTTATGGTACGATATTCCAGTCCACAGCCTTTAGTACAACCCCAGAAATCTTACCAATTTGAGTTGCCGTCCTAGTTCTCAACTCTTGTATATTTTTGTTAATATCTTTATTAGCATAGGTCAAGTTTTTTATTTTGTTAGCATTAATCACCTCTTCTACCTGGACGTTATCCTTATATCCAACTATATTTACACTGACTGACAGAGCAAATGCAACACCAAGAAGGAGTGGTCAGAACTTTATGCCAATTGCAGGGTAGACTGACGTCACTGAGGTATGCTCATGATGTGAAATGCGCCGCTGTGCTGCGCACGTAGCGAACGATAAATGGGACACGGCGTTGGCGAATGGCCCACTTCGTACCGTGATTTCTCAGCCGACAGTCATTGTAGAACGTGTTGTCGTGTGCCACAGGACACGTGTATAGCTAAGAATGCCAGGCCGCCGTAAACGGAGGCATTTCCAGCAGACAGACGACTTTACGAGGGGTATGGTGATCGGGCTGACAAGGGCAGGTTGGTCGCTTCGTCAAATCGCAGCCGATACCCATAGGGATGTGTCCACGGTGCAGCGCCTGTGGCGAAGATGGTTGGTGCAGGGACATGTGACATGTGCGAGGGGTCCAGGCGCAGCCCGAGTGACGTCAGCACGCCGCCAAGCGGTGGCAGCCCCGCACGCCACGTCAACCGCCATTCTTCAGCATGTGCAAGACACCCTGGCTGTTCCAATATCGACCAGAACAATTTCCCGTCGATTGGTTGAAGGAGGCCTGCACTCCCGGCGTCCGCTCAGAAGACTACCATTGACTCCACAGCATAGACGTGCACGCCTGGCATGGTGCCGGGCTAGAGCGACTTGGATGAGGGAATGGCGGAACGTCGTGTTCTCCGATGAGTCACGCTTCTGTTCTGTCAGTGATAGTCACCGCAGACGAGTGTGGCGTCGGCGTGGAGAAAGGTCAAATCCGGCAGTAACTGTGGAGCGCCCTACCGCTAGACAACGCGGCATCATGGTTTGGGGCGCTATTGCGTATGATTCCACGTCACCTCTAGTGCGTATTCAAGGCACGTTAAATGCCCACCGCTACGTGCAGCATGTGCTGCGGCCGGTGGCACTCCCGTACCTTCAGGGGCTGCCCAATGCTCTGTTTCAGCAGGATAATGCCCGCCCACACACTGCTCGCATCTCCCAACAGGCTCTACGAGGTGTACAGATGCTTCCGTGGCCAGCGTACTCTCTGGATCTCTCACCAATCGAACACGTGTGGGATCTCATTGGACGCCGTTTGCAAACTCTGCCCCAGCCTCGTACGGACGACCAACTGTGGCAAATGGTTGACAGAGAATGGAGAACCATCCTTCAGGACACCATCCGCACTCTTATTGACTCTGTACCTCGACGTGTTTCTGCGTGCATCGCCGCTCGCGGTGGTCCTACATCCTACTGAGTCGATGCCGTGCGCATTGTGTAACCTGCATATCGGTTTGAAATAAACATCAATTATTCGTCCGTGCCGTCTCTGTTTTTTCCCCAACTTTCATCCCTTTCGAACCACTCCTTCTTGGTGTTGCATTTGCTCTGTCAGTCAGTGTACATACTGTTTCTGCCTTCTGTAAATCTTCACATACACACCCTCCTTGGTCATTTATAATTCCTGGAATGCCCTTTCTAGAACCCCGTCTTTGTCTTTCCCCTTCCATTGTTCCCTAGAACTCATATGACTGAGAGTTATGCTTGCCATCATGTTATCCTTATTTTTTACAGTTCGTTTGATGTCGCACCGACACAGATAGGTCTTATGGAACGATAGGATAGGAAAGGCCTAGGAGTGGGAAGGAAGCGGCCTTAGACTTAATTAAGGTACAGCCCCAGAATTTGCCTGGTGTGAATATAGGAAACCACAGGAAACCATCTTCAGGGCTGCCGACATAGGGGTTCGAACCCACTATCCCTCGGATGCAAGCTCACACATATTATCCTTAGCTGACTTCTTCACTATATTCAATTTTCTGTTAACTTTCTTCAATATCCATTTTTTTTTCTTTTTACAATTCGTTTTATATCGCACCGAGACAGATAGGTCTTATGACATCGATGGGATAGGAAAGGCCTAGGAGTGGGAAGGAAGCGGCCGTGGACTTAATTAAGGTGCAGCTCCATCATTTGCCTAGTGTGAATATGGGAGACCACGGAAAACCATCTTCAGGGCTGCCAACATAGGGGTTCGAACCCACTATCCCCCGGATGGAAGCTCACACATGTTATCCTTAGCTGACTTCTTCGCTATATTCAATTTTTCAATTTTCTGTTAACTTTCTTCAATATCGCCTTACTTCCGTAACTTTTCCTAACTCTATTTCTTACTAATCTGCACTTCCTCCTTAATCCCTTCCTCTGTTATGGTAGTGGATCTTTTCCATTCCTTACCACCTTTAATGGTTCATAGCTGTTTTCACACTCTTCAAGAATCACTTTATACCCTTGCCTTAGAATGTTTATATCTTTAGTTACCATTTTCCACTGAACATATTTACTTTTTAGAAACTCCCTCATGCCTTCCCTATCAACCATTTGGTCATCATCATCATCATCATCATCATCATCATCATCATCTGTTTACCCTCCAGGTTCGGTTTTTTCCTCGGACTTAGCGAGGGATCCCACCTCTACCGCCGCAAGGGCAGTGTCCTGGAGCTTCAGACTCGTGGTCGGGGGATACAACTGGGGAGTATGACCAGTACCTCGCCCAGGCGGCCTCACCTGCTATGCTGAACAGGGTCCTTGTGGAGGGATGGGAAGATTGGAAGGGATAGTCAAGGAAGAGGGAAGGAAGCGGCCGTGGCCTTAAGTTAGGTACCATCACGGCATTCGCCTGGAGGAGAAGTGGGAAACCACGGAAAACCACTTCCAGGATGGCTGAGGTGGGAATCGAACCCACCTCTACTCAGTTGACCTCCCGAGGCTGAGTGGACCCCGTTCCAGCCCTCGTACCACTTTTGCTAGAGGCTTTACGTCGCACCGACACAGATAGGTCTTATGGCGACGATGGGATAGGAAAGGCCTAGGAGTTGGAAGGAAGCGGCCGTGGCCTTAATTAAGGTACAGCCCCAGCATTTGCCTGGTGTGAAAAATGGGAAACCACGGAAAACCATTTTCAGGGCTGCCGATAGTGGGATTCGAACCTACTATCTCCCGGATGCAAGCTCACAGCCGCGCGCCTCTACACGCACGGCCAACTCGCCCGGTCGTACCACTTTTCAAAATTTCGTGGCAGAGCCGGGAATCGAACCCTGACCTCCGGGGGTGGCAGCTAATCACGCTAACCACTACACCACAGAGACGGACTCAACCATTTGGTACTGCCTAATATTCCTACTTCTACAAACTTCTTATCACATTTATTTTTAACTACGACGAAAACAGTCGTGATCACTTATACCATCTATCAATTCAGTTTCCCTACAGAGCTCTTCTGGTTTTATCAGCACCACGTCTAGAATATTCTTCCCTCTAGTTGGTTCTTTCTCTTCTTCCCAGATTAACTTATTTGCCATTTGTTAGTCATGGTTTCTATCATTCGCTTACCATCCCAGTTCACATGTGGTAAATTTAGATCACCCATAACAATTAGGTTCCTTTCAGCATTATTTCCCACATAGCTGAATAACTTATCAAATAATTGTCTTTCAGCGTCTTCCTTCAACATCAAGTTGCCTATTATCATCAGAGATGAGCCTTACACCTAGAATTTCATGTTTCTCATCCTTAACCTTTTCATAGCTTAAACATTTTTCTTTCACCAGATACAATACTCCCCCTCCTTTTGAATCTGTGTCTACGATAAACACTCCAATTCCGGGAGAAATTTCCAGTATCCATAAGGTCAGTTCTTAGCCATGATTCAATTCCTATTACAATATCTGGAAAATAGATATCTACCGGCATTAAATTACTTAATTCTATTCGTTTACTTACCATACTACCACAGTTCACGACTAACAACTTTATGTCACCTTTACGCGACGCTGTTAATGTCACGATTGAAAACGCCTAACGAGATTAATTGTTTTAACATCATCATTATTATTATATTATTTATATAAAAATATAACTGAAGGATACGAAAGGGTGAGGGTAAATGTGGTGAAGACATGGAAACTAATAGGAATGGGAAGCGTTTGCTGGACTTCTATGCTAGTATGGGTTTAGCAGTTACGAATACATTCTTCAAGCATAAAGCTATTCACCGCTACACGTGGGAGGGTAGAGGTACCAGATCCAATAATGCACTATACCTTAACCGACTGCTGATTCAGGAAATCTGTTACGAATGTACGAGTTTTTCAGAGATTTTTCGATAATACAGACCACTATCTGATCTGTAGTGAACCAAGTTTATAGGCCTAGGGTAGAGAAAGACCAACTGCAATCCTCAGACCTCAAGGCAGGTTTCGATTAAAGGCAATATGCGATTTCCGTCTCCCTGTATACTCGTCACCGCTCCCTAGCCTAACCCGTTTCCCTGGCCTTGGCCTACCAAGCGACCCCTGCTCAGCCCGAAGACCTGCAGATTTCAAGGTGTCTTGTGGTCCGCACGATGAACCTTCTTTCTTTCTAGACCGGAAATTAGACCTAAAATGGTGAAATATAGTGGACAGGCAGGGCTTCATAGAGTAACAGGAATAAGCAGTATATATAACTTGTGATTTTCGTCAGAGTTTACACTGCAATACTGTTAAAATATCCCTGTCACCACAGGATAAATGAACGCCAGTTCGCTTTATCCCCATCTTTATATACAGTTGTTCCTAGGCAATGCCTTGCTGTTACAACTACTGTATGCCACCCATTCTCTTTCTATATCCTGAACCTGCTTACTGTCCACTGTTCGAAACTCTTCACTAACCATATCCATGTATTTCTGATTAATTTCTTCGTCCTGGAGATTTTCTCCCCTTACTCGTTTGCAGACAGATTTCACTTACTCTATCCTAGGCCTAGAGATACTTAGTTCACTATAGATCCTTTTGTATATCTCAGTTTTCTTAAATTTCGTTTATATTTAAACTTGTGACATACAGTGAAAGTTTTGCAAAAATAAATCATTTAAACAATGTCATTAGTTTTTTGGTCTTAACATTCTTGGAAGTAGCTTCACTTTCTTATTTCTTGCAATTTGCTGAGTAAAATGATCTCACTCATACGTACCGCTGCGGCGAAGAGTTCGTGGGAGGTATTCCTAAGGAATCGGTATGAGTCACTGCACGATTGAAAGGGCCTAAAGAGCTTCAATGTTTCCTACGTTTGCAATAGATAAAATAAAATTATGGTTTCCTTTAGGGAACTTTTTAGAATTTCACTGATACTTTTATCATTGTGGTTCTGAATAACTATATCTCGTTTTTCAAATTGTTCGCCAACGATTACCAAGGCAACCTCATTAGATGTTGGAGCATTATTTGTGGGGAAGATACGGAAGTTAATAGGAATGGGAAGCGTTTGTTGGACTTCTGTGCTAGTATGGGTTTAGCAGTTACGAATACATTCTTCAAGCATAAGGCTATTCACCACTACGCATAGGAGGGAAGGGGTACCAGATCCATAATAGACTATATCTTAACCGACCGAGCTTGATAGCTACAGTCGCTTAAGTGCGGCCGGTATCCAGTATTCGGGAGATAGTAAGTTAGGTTCGAATCCCACTGTCGACAGCCCTGAAGATGGTTTTCCGTGGTTTCCCATTTTCAGACCAGGCAAATGCTGGCCACGGCCGCTTCCTTCCCAGTCCTAGCCCTTTCCTGTCCCATCGTTGCCATAAGGCATATTTGTGTCGATGCGACGTTAAGCCAATAGCAAAAAAAAAAAAAAAATCTTAAACGACTGTGAATACAGGAAATCTGTTAGGAACGTGCGGGATTTTGGGAGATTTTTCGATGATACAGACCACTATCTGATCTGTTTTTAACAAATATCAAAGTGCGAAAATGCTGTAAATTGAAGCCACGAATCTTTCTTTATCACATTATATTCGCTCTGCGCCATTTACTTGCATGGACTAACTTAAATGTGTTCAAGATGAAAATCGAAAGCGACAGCTGAGTGTGGTGAGGAAGAATATTAAATTTCTGAGTGACTCTTTGGCAGGATAAACTTGTTTCTTTTAAACATTTACCTCTTATTTACGTCTGTAGACGGAGACGTGTTTCTAAGAACTCTCTCGCTGCCTATAAACAAAAGGACCATATTTACTTTTCACGTTTCAGGAGATATTATTATTACAAGTTCATTCTCTATGTAATATAATAATAATAATAATAATAATAATAATAATAATAATAATAATAATAATAATAATAATAATTGTACCGGGCGGTACACCTCAATCCCGCACATTTAAAAGAAGCGCCTTAAGGAACACTATCTACTGAACAAAACGTGAAACTGCTAATGCATAAAGTTGGGACATTGATCAGAAGATGTCACTACTTAATAACTGAGTAATATGTTATTTTAAAGTTTCCTAAACTGATTGGATTTCCTTTTTTTGTTTTGTTTTGGTGTACATCAAGAAGTTTAAACTTTTCTTCATAGATGTCTCTACTATAAAAACTGAGGTCATGCACTCTGGTGCAAGGTGGAAAAATGAGTGATTTTAAGAAGTTTTGTGTTCATAGGTTTTCTCAAAGAAATTAACTTCCATTTATTGTAGTACTACAAGGTTTGCATCACTTCCTTCTCATTCCACCAGCTTTTGGGTCTGGCCAATAAAAAATTTTCTGTAATTATTTTTCAGCTTATCATAGGCTTCTTGTAGCTTCATGTTTAGCCAATAAAAATGAGAGGGCGTGTCTGGATTTAGTCCAGAGCCTTCTCGAACTTTCCTCTCGGGTATATAAGCTGCGGCTTTTCCAGGTTACCTTGTCTTATTGATCGTCGAATCTCTGAGTGTGTTTGTTAAGACAGGAGGCAAGGTGCCTCATGCTTCGGCAGGCAGAACATCAGCCCACGTAATGGCCACAAGTTTTCTATCTCTGTAGCTGTCTCCGCAAACTGCCCCGAGGGGAAGGTTCTAATTTTTAACTATGTAACCAACTGTTTTCTAAAATGTAAACTTCTTCTTCTAATGTAAAATTTCATAAAGACTTAAACTGTAAATCGGGGATAGAGAGTGCATTACCCTCTCGAGTTCCCCTTCAATTTATCTTGAGGTGACGATTTTGTAACTGTTTCTCTTCCTGTAAAACATGAATTAACCTTTCTTTCTAGTCATCTCAGTAGTGTGGGATTAGCCTATGCATCATCGGGCCTCAAGCCCAAGTTGGGTTTTAAAACTTGATTTTCCATGAGCGCAAGTATACTCCTCCATACATTTTGAGTTTGGGTCAGTAATTTAACCTGTTCTTATTTTTTTTGAAGGCCCAGTAGTATGGGTACTAGATACTCCTGTGTTAACTAAATTGTAAATTGGGCCTAGAGGGGTCAGAAATTGTAACGTTTGTGTAAGGTTCCCTTGAGTAGGCTGTAAGAAATTGGGAGCCATCCTCCTTGGTAACATTTTGAGAGCCTGTAAGCTCTTTTCTGAAATTTGTGTAATAATGAGTGGTGCCTTTGGAAGGCCGTAAATTGTAGCGGTTGGAGCAACGTGCTCTGGAAAACTATTTATTAAGTGATATCCTTATATAACTAAACGCTACATTAGCGACGTTGTAAAATTATAAATTTGGAGCTTGAAGCTCAAAGAACTTGAAATGACATATTCTCAAGTTTTCTATCCTGGTGTTAAAATTGTCATTGTACCTGATTCCGTGTTCTTTCACAAAGTGAAGAATTTTGTTTGTTAACAATTTGATTTTCTGAAAAGAAATATAACCTTTATTTAAAAGAATCTTTGACTTTCGTAGATAGACCCATTCAGCCCGCACCTTCTTTCACCTCTCTGCGTTCCACAGATAACCCCGGCACAACGATAATAATAATCCTGATCATCATCATCATTAGCAGCAGTATCAGGGTCAGCTACCATGTGAATGCATTATTTTGGATTTGTCACCATTCAGGCTGCTTGCATGTCAGTTTCGATATCCTATTCGATGAAAAACCAGAAATCTCTTGGGAGACCTATTACTGAGTTTCAATTAATACCGTTGTGTAAATACGAAATTTAATTTAATTTATTGCTTGCTACAGGATTTTCGTCCCAATTACATCAGCATTCTTTGTGATACACAGAGAAATTACAAATAATTATTACTTAATATTATCTAGCCTAACTTAAATCTATTCTAAACTAAACCTAATCTAATCCTTTTTACTGAAAAATTGAACGACTTTCTAGACATTCTGCATTGGAATAAGAACAAAGTTTAACTACATAAATAAAAGTATCACAATTAATAACTCAGTATACAATCTACACTGGAGATATTTTGCATGCTGATATCGCAGTAACGGAATGCGTAATAGACATTTCTCCAGCCCTTAAAAAAATCTCAATTTAACCCCGTGACCTAGGGATTCTGAGATTCTGAGATATTACCACTGATCCACAGAGAGAGAGAGAGCTATGATTATAATATTATTATTATTATTATTATTATTATTATCAAAGGAGCTAGTTGGCCGTGCATTTTGGGGCGTGCAGCTGTGAGCTTGCAATCGGGAGAACCCTAATGTTGGCACCCCTGAAGATGGTTTTCCGTGGTTTCCCATTTTCAGACCAAACAAATGCTAGGGCTGTACCTTAATTAAGACCAGGGCCGCTTCCTTCCCACTCCCAGCCCATCGTCGCCGTAAGACCTATCTGTTTCGGTGCGACGTGTAGCAACTTGTAAGAAGTTAATATCACTGGATGCCTTTAGAAAAGAGGATCAGCAAAGTACCTCCTTTCACATGTTGTGCAGCAACACAGCATAACAATACTGACATTGGTATCTTTGATCTATAATCACATTACTTTCAGGGATGCTGTTCGAGAGCCCTATCAATCTCTGGGATATGAAGCATACAATATTTTTTCAAGTTGCTTTACGTCCCACTGACACAGATGGTCTTATGGCGAGGTGCTAATTACGTGTCAACAGAAAGAGACATGATTAATCTTCACGAGAAATAGTTTATACGTTAGCATATTGTACTGATGATATGTAAAATTAAATCAAATAAGTTCATAATCTGTCGTCTTGCGTTTACAGCCAGGCAATCACTCGCTGGCACAAGTTTCTCTTTTGATATCAAACTGAAGTGTTGATATACACTCACATAAGTAATATCCGGTAATATCGAAACATTTCTTGGTTTATCTGACGGACTGAATTTGCTGGCTGGCGAGATAAATTTAGTGTCAGCGTTAGCAAGAAATCTTGTTGACGTCTTAGCCGTGGACTGTACCATAATAAAGGCCACGGCCGCTTCCTTCCAACTCTTGACCCTTTCCTATCCCCTCGTCCCCATAAGACCTATCTGTGTCGGTGCGACGTAAAGCCTCTAGCAAAAAAAAAAATAATACTCACCTCAAGTTCTTTAAAATGCTGTTCCAAGAATTCAGTGTTTTTATTTTGTCAGTGTAGGCCTAAGCTTCAGTCCTGGAATCCCAAGTGACCGGTTTTCATTCTTAGTCAAAAATGGTCTTCATTATTTATTTGACTTTCAAATTATTTTGCCATCTCCTTCATTTGCTGTTGTTTATTTGATGTTTCCATCTTCAATAAATAAACTATCACAATAAGTAAAATATTCACTCTACCACAGCACGATACCAAACAAGGTAATGAAGAAAGATAATGGTTAGGTGGATCGCTGATTCAATTGCGTTCCATCGTTCGCATTACGTCAAGCTGGTGTGAGAACACGAACTTGAGTGACGTTTCCGTATGCGCGGGGAGGTACATCCGGCGACTAGTTGCGCCACTAGTCGCCCACGGCTAATAGACTACATTTACTGCAATGCCCCGTCACGCAGTTGAGCAATTAAAAGTCGCCAGAGCAGTCGCCGGCTCAGATGACGGCCGGCAACTAGTTGCTCAGTTGCGCCACTAGTCGCCCGCGGCTAATAGGCTCCATTTGATCCAATGGTCCGTGACTCGCCAGAGCAACTAGTTGCGCCACTAGTCGCCCACGGCTAATAGGCTACATTTACTGCAATGCCCCGTCACGCAGTTGAGCAATTAAAAGTCGCCAGAGCAGTCGCCGGCTCAGATGACGGCCGGCAACTAGTTGCTCAGTTGCGCCACTAGTCGCCCGCGGCTAATAGGCTCCATTTGATCCAATGGTCCGTGACTCGCCAGAGCAACTAGTTGCGCCACTAGTCGCCCACGGCTAATAGGCTACATTTACTGCAATGCCCCGTCACGCAGTTGAGCAATTAAAAGTCGCCAGAGCAGTCGCCGGCTCAGATGACGGCCGGCAACTAGTTGCTCAGTTGCGCCACTAGTCGCCCGCGGCTAATAGGCTCCATTTGATCCAATGGTCCGTGACTCGCCAGAGCAACTAGTTGCGCCACTAGTCGCCCACGGCTAATAGGCTACATTTATTGCAATGCCCCGTCACGCAGTTGAGCAATTAAAAGTCGCCAGAGCAGTCGCCGGCTCAGATGACGGCCGGCAACTAGTTGCTCAGTTGCGCCACTAGTCGCCCGCGGCTAATAGGCTCCATTTGATCCAATGGTCCGTGACTCGCCAGAGCAACTAGTTGCGCCACTAGTCGCCCACGGCTAATAGGCTACATTTACTGCAATGCCCCGTCACGCAGTTGAGCAATTAAAAGTCGCCAGAGCAGTCGCCGGCTCAGATGACGGCCGGCAACTAGTTGCTCAGTTGCGCCACTAGTCGCCCGCGGCTAATAGGCTCCATTTGATCCAATGGTCCGTGACTCGCCAGAGCAACTAGTTGCGCCACTAGTCGCCCACGGCTAATAGCGGCCTAATACTCCGAGTTGTAGAAAGGAGCCGCAAGGGAAATGAAACTCAAACCAGTATTGATCCACAAGTACAATACCTTTATGGGAAGTGTGGATAACAGATATAAGTGCATTTACCATGGCATCTCTTCCCGACCGACTAGAAGGTATTGGAAGCAATTTTTTTCCAATCTTCTAGATATGCACATGTCCTGTACATAGGGCTGTCGTCGAAGTTATACGCGGATATACGCCGTACCCCTTCTGCTTAACTTCATTCAGTAGAGCACATCTTCATCATCATCATCATCACCACCCAGAACGTAACACCTTCTCTCTGGCCAAGAGATTCGGCGGGGTTGTGGATTTAATTGAGTACACCTTCCAGGGACGTAACGTTAGGGCTTGCAGGCCTGTAGTGCAGGCGGGTGCGGGCTTTTGAGGGTCCTCGCAGACTCCTCGCAAAAATGTATATATATCTAGCCTAACATCAGTGCGCAAAAATGGTCAGGGCAGTTTTGTAGAATCAGTTTAAATACTGAAGTTTGTTTTACAATTTGTACGTTGAGGAATTGCTGTAAACAATTTTGCTGAACATTTGACTTTTATCACATGTTTATTCGACAACAATGTATAACGCTAATAAGAAGTAGGTGAAGTAACACTCAGTCAGTACAATTTCGAACGAGCTCTCTTTGCGCGAAGGCGTATCAGTTGCGGGGTTTGATATTTTTCAAACTTTATTTGAACAGTTTCGGATGTAATTTTGTTCGTATATTTTTCTCCGTTGTAACCGATTAAATGATTATAACTGAAACTTTCGCATCGGTTATAGAATATAGTTCCACAGTAACTGTAAAATGAAACCAATTAGAATTATGAACAACTAAATGGTTAATGATTCAGCAGCTTCGAGGTTGAACCACGGAGGCAGCCAAATAAAACATACTAAAATTATATTTTAATAATCATCAATAGTGAAAAATCGCTTTTCTTATATAACTTGACAATGAATTGCATATTATCTACCTGCTGTAATTAAATGCATGCCAGTTATTCGTAGGTTTAACATTTTATATGAGGGGGCACCAAATTTTTATTTTAGCAGGCGAGCCCATGTCGCATTCGTTACGTCCCTAATACCTTTTGATTGGTTGCGTATACTTTCAGCTTTGCTTTATTGATCTAATTTCACTATTCTTCCACTGAGTGTTTTAGCATTCCTACTTAAATATAACCGCATAATAATCATGAACATTGTAACATGTGTATGAGATTTCTTTCGCCATCTGTTGAATAATATGCGGACTGATGTGTGCATCGTAATAATTTTTTATTCACAATTTGCTTTACGACGCACCGACACAGATAAGTCTCATGGCGACGATGGGACAGGAAAGGCCTAGGAGTGTGAAGGAAGTGGTCGTGGTCTTAATTAAGATACAGCCCCAGCATTTCCCTCGTATTGAAATAGGAAACTACGGAAAACCATCTTCAAGGCTACCGACAGTGGTGTTCAAACCCACTATTTCCCGGATGCAAGCTCAGAGCTGCGCGCCGTTAACCGCACGGCCAACTCGCCTGGTCGGATAGAGTTTAACATTATAAGAACTTACTATCGTAGTCACCCCAAACCTACTTGCAAAATTCTGGACTATTGATCAAGATCCCTCTATTTACCTCCTGTCTCATATTAGTTTCCTGTAGGCGTGCTCTGTAAAGCAGGGTGGGATCCATCGACGTTTCATGTCATAAGAGTACAATCGTACAACACTTACAACGTGAGATTCATTCCTGTGGGACTAATATAGCCATCTTCCATGTGATGAAGTTGGTTATACCGAACCAAATACAGTAGAGACAATACACGACACTGAGCGAGATATCGAGGGACAGCTACTGGAGCTCACTCTAGCGGATAGACCTGAACGGTACTGATTCTGTCATAAGAGCACGTGCATTTTTGTGTGAAGTTTTTGGTGTTATATATGCGTTTTTAGTGAGTTGACATAATTAAATAGTAGCGAGTGTCATTCCTTGATATCTCCTCTCAACATGAGGGGAAAGGTATGTGCTGTGTTTGGCTGCAGTAATTACGAAGTAGAGAAAAATGCGCGCTCGTTCTTCAGGTTCCCTCGTGACAAGAACATGTAAGTAATATTGTGCTTGCATATATATTATTCCAGTGACAGAGATTTTTATAGTACTTCATAATCTTCTGACCTGCTCGACCCATATTTTAACGGGCTTAAAATATAATACGCATATTTTATTGTATAGTGCAGCAGTTAACCTTCAATACCGATGTGTTGTTGTAGGTGTGATCTGTGGGTTTTGAAATGTCACAGAAGCGATTTGGATAAAGTGTACAAGAAAGAAGGGACGTTACGCTTGTATAAGAATTATAAGATCTGTTCAGATCATTTCCAGGCCAGCGACTTTAAAAATCCTCGACTATACAGCCAAGGGTATGTTACATTTTTACTCTAATTGTACGTAAATATTCCTCAAAGCATCACTATCGACAACACTTTCAAACTTTTCTTTCTTCTATCCCTCTTCTCAGATTAAAGCCAGGATTTTATAGATTTTCTTTCTGTTAGTAGGCTTCATGTTCAGAGGAAAATTGTCCAGCTATTAAATGTTAATTCATTGCATCATATGTGTAAGGAATGTGCCAATATTTTTATTGACAAATGTCTTAATGTGATGATACATTGTTTTTAAATGAGGAAAAAAGACAAATCCAACCGTAAGATTTCAGGCAGGTATGCTAAAGCTAAAAAAAGTAATGCATAAATGAAAGATCAAGCCATTTCACAGCAGTCCATTTCACACCTTGTTTATATGTCTAATTTCAGTCTTTGAATAATAACCTTTTAAATAATTCTTCATTCATTTATCCAGAATTGCTTTAGCAACTTCGAAGTTAATATCTCAATACCACTGTCTTTCTAGACGTAATTTATTTATCCATTTCCGTATATACATTTCCATTGATATTTGAATTTAGCGCGATTTGTTCAGGTCAAGTCACTAGGAGCGCCACCGTCGAATTGTCTCCCATTTTAGCAAGGCGAAATCCGTAAGTGTCGTGTATTGTCTACTGTATTTGACCGAACTGAATTTGGTTTTGATACTGAAAATCATCCTACAGGATATTAAAAGGTATATAATACGAACTACAATGGTCCGACTCGTTGGCTGAATGGTCAGTGTACTAACCTGCGGTTCAGAGGGTCACGGGTTCGATTCTCGGCTGGGTCGGGGATTTTAATCGCTTCTGATTAATACTTCTGGCTTGGAGACTGGGCATTTGTGTCCGTCTCAACACTCTCCTCTTCATATGCACACAACACACTACACTACCAACCACCACAGACACACGCAATAGTGATTACGTCCCTCCATATAGGGTTAGCACCAGGAAGGGCACCCGGCCGTAAAACAGGGCCAAATCCGCATGTGCTACGCTGTTCGCACCCGCGACTACACAGGTGTGGGAAAAGCAGTGGGTAAAGAATAAGAATAAGAATAAGAATACGAACTATAACAGAACAGAATGGAATTAAACAGAAAAGAATACTCCATTCCTCTAGTTTTGGATCATCAGATACTGAAGAGAGAGTTTTATTTCATTTAAACCCAAATTCTTTGATACATAAATTCAGTAATCTCCAAATTGCAATTATCTATACCTATTAATGGATTACAAATTATAATTTGATATCAGCAGTGCTTTTATAACAATTTTAATCATTTTAGATGTTGAACAGCGCTGTCTGACTCCTTGGCTGAATAGTCTCCTTCGGTTTAGAGAGTCCCGGGTTCGATTCTCAGTCGGGTCGGGGATTTTAATCGAGTCTGATTAATTATTCTGTCTCGGGTACTGGGTGTTTGTGTTTGTTCCAACACTCTCCTCTTCATACTCAGACAACACACCTCACTATCAACCACCACAGAAACACGCAATAGTGATTTACATCCCTCCACGTAGGATTGGTGTCAGGAAATGCATCCGTTCGTAAAACTGGACCAAGTCCAAATGCGCGACACAGTGCGCACCCGCATTTCCTCAGGTGTGGGAAAAGCGGTAGAAGAAGTAGATGATGATAATGATGTTGAGCAGTGTTATATATTATAGAAGAAACAATAATTTACAATAATCTATATATTGAAAAAGTTTACTAAAAACAACTTTGGCCAATCCCTCCGTCCGTTCTACTGGACCAATTTTCTGTATGTTTGTTTTATTCTTTCCGCAATTACCTTCCGGTGAATCACGAAACATTGATAGATCTCTAAGTTCAGCCAACTTTGTTTAAACATAAAATAAAATCATTAAATCACTCAAATAACTGCAGGCGAAGATTTACCCTAACCCACAATACATTCTGTACTTAGTAGGTTGCTAAGCGACTAACACTTTCATTAACATTCTGATATGTGTAAATTTCATCCTTAGTAATGTGATTGCATGCAGCCATGTTTGATTACTACCTGTCAGGGCAGAGAGTATACACTTCCTCTGATCACGGAAGAATACTATTCCTTGCTAGATACTATTTGATTTTCCAACCTTCCCGAGCTTCCAGATATATTCAACAGATGGCAGAGCATTCCTAATAACTTAGATGCTGCTAAAAGAAAAAAATGTCTTCGTACAAACAGACCCCATCGTGACATATGCCTTAGACATTATCTGGGTACACCTATCGAAGGATAATCTAGCTACATTAGAAAGAGTGAAGGGCATGTACCTTAATAGAGTTCTCTGTCTGAAAAAAAAAAAAAAAAAAAAAAAAAAAAAAAGCTCCTTCGAGACTAACCTATGAGCTCACAAGACAGTCGTTCTATATATAACTGCGATTAAAACTACCATTGCCTTCTACGACACAATACCAAGCTTTATATCAAGAATGCAGGAGTGCAGAAGTGCAGGACGTCAAATGGACTGTATCGCGATTGACCTGTCTAAAGCTAAAGCATTTGATAGGGTGGATCATGGGAGACTACTGGCAAAAATGAGTGCAATTGGACTAGACAAAAGAGTGACTGAATGGGTTGTTATATTTCTAGAAAATAGATCTCAAAGAATTAGAGTAGGTGAAGCTTTATCTGACGCTGTAATAATTAAGAGGGAAATTCCTCAAGGCAGTATTATCGGACCTTTATGTTTTCTTATATATATTAATGATATGTGTAAAGAAACGGAATCAGAGGTAAGGCTTTTTGCAGATGATGTTTTTCTGTATAGAGTAATAAATAAGTTACAAGATTGTGAGCAACTGCAACGTGACCTCGAAAATGTTGTGAGATGGACAGCAGGCAATGGTATGTTGATAAACGGGGTTAAAAGTCAGGTTGTGAGTTTCACAGATAGGGAACGTCCTCTCAGTTTTAATTACTGCGTTGATGGAGTGAAAGTTCCTTCTGGGGATCATTGTAAGTATCTAGGTGTTAATATAAGGAGAGATCTTTATTGCGGTAATCACATAAATAGGATTGTAAATAAAGGGTACAGATCTCTGCACATGGTTATGAGGGTGTTTAGGGGTTGTAGTAAGGATGTAAAGGAGAGGGCATATAAGTCTCTGGTAAGACCCCAACTAGAGTATAGTTCGAGTGTATGGGACCCTCACCAGGATTACCTGATTCGAGAACTGGAAAAAATCCAAAGAAAAGCAGCTCGATTTGTTCTGGGTGATTTCCGACAAAAGAGTAGCGTTACAAAAATGTTGCAAAGTTTGGGCTGGGAAGAACTGAGAGAAAGAAGACGAGCTGCTCGATTAAGTGGTATGTTCCGAGCTGTCAGCGGAGAGATGACGTGGAATGACATTAGTAGACGTATAAGTTTTTGAGTGACGTTTATAGAAGTAGGAAAGATCACAATATGAAGATAAATTTGTAATTCAATAGGACAAACTGGGGCAAATATTCATTTATAGGAAGGGGAGTTAGGGATTGGAGTAACTTACCAAGGGAGATGTTCAATAAATTTCCAATTTCTTTGAAATCATTTAGGAAAAGGCTAGGAAAACAACAGATAGGGAATCTGCCACCTGGGCGACTGCCCTAAATGCAGATCAGTATTGACTGATTGATTGATTGATTGATTGATTGATTGATTGGATAAAAAAGCAAATATACGGATAGATTTTTACCAAACGGACAGCATGATGACATGATGACATCATAATGGATGAATTCTGACTACGAACTGTGGCATATCATATCGCGCTTCTTATTAAATGTCCATAAAACCATCGAAAAGGGCAGGCAAAGCAATATGACTACGAAATGCATATCAAGACGAGTTATGTGAGCTATTTACGAGGTGTGTTCAAAAAAAGACCGAACTTTGTAAATTGTGCGCAAACCGCAACATTGAGCGATTTGTGACTGTGGCGGCGCCTAGCGGCAACTTCTGACAACAGACCGCTGCTTTCCGCATTCCATTGCATGCATTATCAGTTGAGTTAGAGCCTCTGAAGTGATTGCGTGTGTCACATGTTCGTCGAATTCTATAATGAAAGAGCTTGAGGAACAACGCGTGTGCGTGAAGTTCTGCTTCAAAGTTGGGAAAACGTTTGTGGAAACACTGGAGATGAGACGTAGGTGTACGGTTACGATGTCGAAACCAAAAGGCAATCATCACAGTGGGTGGGGAAAGGTTCTCCTCGACCGAAAAAAGTACGAATGAGTCGTTCAAACATCAAGGTGATGCTGATTGTGTTTTTTGATTGGAAAGGCATTGTCCATCACGAGTTTGTACCCCGAGGCCAGACAGTGAACAACTGTACCAGAATGTTTTAACGCATTTGAGAGATGCTGTGCGCAGGAAGAGGCCTGAACTGTGGGAAAACAAATCCTGGATGTTGCACCATGACAATGCGCCAGCACATGCCTCTCTCTCGGTCGACTTGGCTCCAGCAGAGTTTTTCTTATTCCCCAAATTGAAAACCACCTTGAAAGGACATCGTTTCCAAGACATTGAAGAGATCAAGGAGAATGTGACGAGGCAACTTCGTGCCATCAAAGAAAGTGCATTCCAGGAAGCATTCCAAAAGTGGAAGAAACGTTGGCAACACGCTGTTGATAGTGCAGGGGACTATTTTGAAGGGGACAGTCTGTGAAATGATGTAAGCTACATAATAAAGTTTTTCTAGCCACAGTTCGGTCTTTTTTTGAACACACCTCGTATAAGGAATGCTGCCGAGCAGTACGGGTCCTCTAGTTTAACTTTATTACACTTGTTATTTACAATAAATAGTTCTTGGGGATGAGATTGCTTCACTACCTTAGTTGTTGCCTACCAACTCGAATTCCGGTCGATCCTGGGTTGAGGTTTTCATTTAACAAATTCCGTGGCGTCAAGAAGGGCATCCAGCCAAAACCAAAATGAGCTTGGGCGGCTCCAGCGAACTTAAAACCAACGGGGATAGGCTGAAGAAAGTTTCTTAATGGTGCTTAATACCCGTTTCTTCAATGCATTTGACACATAGCTCGTCTGGTGCCTAGGTTCGTTAAGGCATCAAGTCTACGATGTCTGACGCCGTGGTTGCCCGGTTCGAGTCCCGTCGTGGTGGTGGTGGTGGTGATTATTGTCTTAAGTGGAAGTACAACTAGACAACCATCCACTATA
Organism: Anabrus simplex; assembly: GCF_040414725.1. Classification (NCBI taxonomy): domain Eukaryota; kingdom Metazoa; phylum Arthropoda; class Insecta; order Orthoptera; family Tettigoniidae; genus Anabrus; species Anabrus simplex. The sequence continues at coordinate 463,763,765 of NC_090265.1, read as the reverse complement.
TAACACTAATCAGAGAGAAAAAATGGAAGGGGTCCAACACTTCGAAAAATGAAGGTATTGGGCAAAGGAAGACAAGGGCCACGAAGGGCGTGAAATTGAAAAAATTCCCTAGCTCTCGCAAACCTAATAGCGTCGGGATCGAAAAAGAACAAGAGTTGACCAAGAGAGGTCGGATAGGATAGATGGACGTGATGAGCCTGGCACAAGTAAGTGGAAGCAATGCCAGGACTCAGCTAAGGGCCCCGTGGTCGCCAACCCACGCTCCAAAGTTCAGAGCCCTTGGATCCCCTTTTAGTCGCCTCTTACGACAGGCAGGGGATACCGTGGGTGTTATTCTACCGCCCCCTCCCACAGGGGTCGAGTCCCGTCGGTGGAAAAATTGTCACCATAAAAATATAGAGCGCGTAACGGTGCTGCTCTCTGGTGTCAACTCGGGCGTTAGTTGATGTGACAACTGCGTTAAAACTGGATATGCTGGAGTGTTCTCTTGTGGAGTACTGGCACGGAACCTTCAAAGAGTCGGAGCAATAATGCTGTAGTCGGGTGCAACAATACCTACCGCGACAGTTCAGCTGGAACCAGAATTTTAGGTTTCCAAATGAAAAACAACACAGTTTAAGAAGGAAAGCACGGAAAAGGAATACAGTTGATGGGAAGCAATGAACTCCTACTCCATAATCTCCTGTTTGCATCAGATATTTTGTCAATGTCAATGTACTTGATGCTAAAAACTAGTAACATCAGACAGGATGCAACAGAGAGAATTACAACGAAGTATAAATTAGTAAAGTTGAGGCAAAGGAAGGAAGAAGCAGAGAACATCAACAACATCAACAACGTACGTTCTAATTCTTGCTTTTTTTTCCTAATATAAATATTTAGGCAGACGCAGACAAGAATACTTCATTTCTGTGTATCCTTATTGTACATCTCCCTTTGGATAATAAACAACCAAATAAATCACAAACTGAGCAACTTAACACAGAAGAAGATACTTGTACCTGTGTGTAGTAAGTCAATGCTTGACTTCCCTTTAATTCGATCTCTCGTTTATCTAATATGTAAAGATAAGACAGGCTACATGAAGAGAAATGGGCTTGTCCCTACATGGAAAATTACATTTAATGTCTACAAGATATTGGCCATCTGAACAAGATACTAATCCATCTGGGATATTCTTTAATGTAAACACTTCAACTACGCAACAGCTGTTCATAATTCTCTACTCCTCACGGTTCTGCCAGCAGTGGTATTTATGTCTTTACAGATAAGGAACTGCCTTGCGATCTCTGCTAATCAGCATTCCTCAGCGTTTTAATTCGGTGGGCATCTTGGCTGGCAGATACACGTTGTTTTCTCTGTCTGAAGCATTCGTAACTCAACGACTGTATTAGGTTTCAACTCCAATTTTATTGTTATCTAGCGAGTTGACCGTGCGGTTAGGGTCACGTTGCTGTGAGACTGCATTGAAGAAATGGTGGGTTCGCATCCCACCGTCGGCAGCCCTGAAGATGGTCTTCATCTTCACACCAGGCAAATGTTCCTTAATTACGGCCACGGTCGCTACCTTCCCAATCCTAGACCTTTTACATCCTTGCGTCGCAGAAAACCCTGAATGTGTTGGTGCGACTTTAAACCACTAGTGGAAAATAATACTGTTTTTGACACGTATATACCATAACATTGGAGTTACAGAGTTATCGCGAGCCACCTATTAGTTTCGAAGTATAATTTACGAATTCATTGTGAGCTTTTATTGGTCTATGCCTTGATTATAATTAACCAATTAGCAATTAAACGCTGAATGAATCTGTCTCCGAAGCTTTTGAAGATGTCTCAACAAGGTGGCGTTCTTCCTTCCATCAATTGCACCATCCAATACGCACTCAACAACAGAGTTACATATATCACAAGTTCACTCTCTGCCTGTAGTACTTTAGTAAAAGAACCGTCTGCGTGTTTTATCCTTTCGAAGGATTTCATCTTTGCAAATAAATGTTGATCATCAAGACTTGTAGATCCATGAGTAGTATTTTGTTTATCATACATATCTTCAATGGTTTCCTCTTTAGTGTACAAGTAGCCACGAGTTTCCTCCAGTTTTTGCCATTGTATAATGAGTGTTGTTTTAGATGTTCCTTAATTAAGGCCACGGTCGCTACCTTCCCAATCCTAGCCCTTTTCCATCCTCATGGTCAACGTGTACACGCAGTGCAGCGATGTACCTACAGCTTTTTGAACTTCCTGTCTTGGATTCATACTATTCTTGCAAGAAATGAAATTCACCTTTTGGTTCCGTATTGTACGTATGTTGGGTATTCAGCCCGAAGGCTGGTTTGATCCTCCACAGCTATGCCAATAGCTGTCATAGATGGCCTAGGCATCACTGAAGAGGCGGACTAGGGAAATGAGAAGTGAGGTAGTTTCCCGTTGCTTTCCTCACTGAGCCAGAAGTTGCTCACATATCAGTCTGCCAAGCCCACTGAAATGCACGCACCAGCCGACTCTATGAGTGGTATTTTCATACCATTCATAACAGGGGCTGGCTGCATAAGGAATGGTATTACTAGCATCGCTCATACCTCAGTCACTTTCACATTGTCAAAGCCAAGGATGAGACTGAGACAAGTCAATGAAAGTAACAAATTTATTCTAGCCCATACCAGAAGATATAGTGCACTGTAAACACTAGGTCCTGCCAGCAAAGGCATGGTTCCGTATTACCTGTGGTAATCACAATATAAATATATTAAAATTTCCACCTGTTTAATACTATGTGTTTTAATCTTAAAAATCAACTAGTAAACATACAATAATAATGTTTACATGTTTCAGATCTATTGAACCATCATCAGTACAATTGAGACATAAAACAGTTTTCAGCTTGTTGGATAAAATATATCTTGATAAATTCAATATTGGTCAATTAAAATACGTGATCGAGAAAAACACAGTTAAAATATGGTGAAAGTAATATATAAAAATGTAGGCTACAGCTTGTATTGCTCCATATGCTCGAAATTTTTAAGAGTAATGCTTGTTATGTCCACAGTTTTTCTTAATGTTCAACTGTCAGTACTGGATAGTATGCTGATGGATCTTCTTAATAGTGACCCGGGGCAGGGACTTCGAAACATTGATGCAATTATCCATTTAACACATTTCTGGAGAAATCGATCTGTAAATAACATGACGCATAATTACCATCATCATTAATTTTATTAAGGAACAATTATACCTACTGTGTGATTAAAGATGAAATCCGAATAATATAATACAATTATATTATTTATATTTTAACAGTGCACTGTGGCTTATTAATGCTCGTCTCCCTCAAGCAGTCCGACTCGTTGGCTGAACGGTCAGCGTACTGGCCTTCGGTTCAGAGGGTCCCGGGTTCGATTCCCGGCCGGGTCGGGGATTTTAACCTCAATTGGTTAATTCCAATGGCACGGGGGCTGGGTGTGTGTGTGTGCTGTCTTCATCATCATTTCATCCTCATCACGACGCGCAGGTCACCTACGGGTGTCAAATAGAAAGACCTGCACCTGGCGAGCCGAACCCGTCCTGGGATATCCCGGCACTAAAAGCCATACGACATTTCATTTCCCTCAAGCACTTTTCCGTGATATCACCGCACATTTCTTTTACGTTGTTTATACGGTTGCTGCTTGCCAGAAGTTCCCCCTTTTCTTTAAGTAGAACTTCTGAAGTAGCTTTGATTGTAGTTTATTTTTCGAAATCCTATGCACACAACAGTCGAAGTCATTCTGCAATCCGACTATCACACCAACTGTTTACTAGCGCTTCAGCTAAGAAGGGTACGGTAGGAAACTGACCCATTCGGACGCTCCCTATTGGCCGACAGGTGAAATAATTCATTTTCTAGAATTATCGATAGACTTCTTCATAGATGGTGATAGAAGTTCTATTCCATCCCCATGTGCATACTTCCACACTAACAATAAAAGAAATTACGGTATTTATTGATACTTCGATATGCACTCTCCTACATAAAAGGTACAGACCCACAAATCAGAAATCGTAAGAAGTGAGAGGAAAGAAATATGTATCGGTATGTAAATTTAATGATTAGATAAGTATTTATCACGTAAGCTTGTTAGTAGGGGCTTCATGAAATTTCAATGTTGCAACTGTTAAAGAAACATGTATTTTAAGTTGATAAAACAATTATTTATAATGAAGGGGCTGAAAACGTATTTTTAGGAGATGATCAAGCTAATCTGTCTTTCATTTTCTCTGGGTGTGGTTATGTGCTAGCTACAGAAGAAGAATGGTGATGCTCAAACCACACGCACAAATTGTTCTCAGCCGAAGCCAAATCGAAGTGGACACATTTTGGAGCAGGGATCCCATTTGCAGTCTACTTTAAGCTTGGGGCCCACTTTTACTAGTACCGAACTCTAGAACCAGTCCATAAGCAGAATAATATGTAAAAGGCAGGGCAGAGGGCGATTATTATGTTCCAATTATTCTGGTTCAAGTAATCGATTGTTAGTTGCGTAATTCCAAGGCTGGAAAGCATTGGAGTCTATATAATGGACTAATTCATCCATGTATGTAGAGCGATAAAGATGTCTCTCTTCTAACGCTAATTTTATCGGCTGCAGACAGACATAGATAGCAGAATGAGGTCACTGCCAGCATGTTTCTCATAACGACGTAATTTTTTCCACCTAGTTGTTATTTTAAAACTGTTGTGCGCATCCTTGACCTCCACATCACAGATAATAATAATAATAATAATAATAATAATAATAATAATAATAATAATAATAATAATAATAATAATTGTACCGGGAGGTACACATCAATGCCGCGCATTCAAACTAAGCGCCTTAATAATAACTCCTCTATCGATCAAAAGTGAAATTGATAACACAAGCACTTGGAACTTTAATAGGAAGATGTCGCCACTGAAATATAAAGTAACTGTGTTATTGTGAAGTTTCCTAAACTGATTGAATTTCTCCTTGTTTTGTTTTGATATACATCAAGAAGTTTGGACATTTTTCCACAGATGACACTACAAAAAACTACAGTCATGCACTTTGGTGTAAGGTGGAAGAACTTATAACTTAAAGAAGTTTCGTATTTCTAGGTTTATATAAATGAATGTATATTCATTCATTTTTGGGTTGGCAACACTTCTTTTTCTTTCCGCCAGTTTTGAATCTAGCCAATAATGCATTTTTGTAATTAATTTTCAACCAATCCCGCATTTCTTGTTCACTTTGTGTTAACCAATAGAACTTGAGAGGGCGTGTCTGGATTAGTCCTGATATCTCTCGAACCTTCCCTGAGGGTATATAAGTTGCGGCCTTTCGAGCTTTCCTTGTCAACTGATCGTCGTCTTTATAAGTGTGTGTGTTAAGGCAGGGGGCGGGGCGCCTCTTTCTTCGGCCGGCAGGACATCTACAAGGTAACGGCCACATAAATTCAATCTTTCTTGCTGTTTCAGCATACTTATTCGAGGGGAAAGTCCGAATCTTTAACTATGTACCACATCTTTCAAAAAAGTACATTTCCCTTCGGTTAATGTAAAACATAAAATCTTTAACTGTAAATTGGGGATAGAGTGTGAGTTACCCTCTCAAGCTCCCCTTCATCTTGGTTTGAGGTGACTACGATTTCGCAACCTTTCGTTTCTGTAATGTATTAAAGTTACTTCCATTTGAGCCACCTCGGTAGTTTAGGACTAGCCCCAGTTTCATCGGCCGAGAGCCCTGTAGGTTTTAATTTTTTGGGAACACAGTGTACGCCTCCATTCAGTTTGTGTTCGGGCCGTTTATTTAACATGTTCTTTCTCGCAAAGGCCCTGTAGGTTGGGTACTAGATACCCCTGTGTAAAACTGTTTCAAATTGTAAGTTGGGCCTTGAGAGGCCAGAGATTGTACGATTTTGATGTTGCCTTGAGTGGGCTGGAAGAAACTGAGAGCTTGTTGGCTCTTTTCAAAGTTTTGTAATAGTGAAGAGTGCCTCTGGAAGGCTAGATATTGTAATTTAGGGGATTTCTGCCCTTGACTAAGTTGTTCCGCATTTTGAATTGAAAATTTTGTAAACTTGAGCTGGTAGCTCAGAAATTGTAAAAGTAGGGGCTTGAAGCCCAAAATTGTTAAAGTTATGAATTTTGGATTTTTCCAAGTGTCGTTTCAAGATTGGCGTTGTACCTTATTTTTTGTGATTTCACTTAGTGGAAATTTGTTAAGTTTGTTTTTTACAGTAATATTGGAAGAAATATAACCTTTGTAAAAAATGTATTCAATTCTTGATATTGTAGTTAGACCCATTCAAGCCCACAACTTCTTTCACCCCTCTGTGTTCCATTAACACACGGTAATAATAATAATAATAATAATAATAATAATAATAATAATAATAATAATTTTGGCGTAGGGACGTGGCGCCCCCATCGCCCAGTGGGAAACCACTGCAATCAGCCACCCGAGTACCGGCGGGAGAACCGAAGCATGGGGTATGGAGGAAATGCCATCCCGAGTCGAACACCAGGCTCTCTCCAAGGCTTATAACCTTGGAAGTAACTTGGTCGATGTAAAACTACACCGACCCCAAACTACAAGTTTTCAACTGCAAAGCATGGAGGAAAATTCAACAGGAAATTGTACCCCAGATGGTAACCAATCCACCGTCGCCTTGAGTGACGTAAGCAGGTCTTCGGATTCTGGGGAGCCTGCACCTACATGCACGGAGGTATCGGAGACTCCTAGGAACAAAATCAGCCACAAACACCGAAATTTGTTTGCTACCTTCAATGCCAACTCCCTCTTGAAAGTTGGTAAACTCAAACATCTTACGGATGTCCTCTCCCTTCATGAAATCCTAATTACAGCAATTCAAGAGTCAAGGTTTACTGATGAACATGCGTTTGAATCACAAGGTTATAGAATATTCAAAGGGAAAACTGGCAAACGTGTGATGAAAACTGTTCCACACCTTGGTACAGGATTTATTATCAGCAGGAAAATTATTGATTCAGTCACTGACTTCAGCTCTCCTAACAGCAGGGTCTCGATGCTTATCTTTCGGAGTATGCACAACGTACACACGCTTGTGAACGTACATGCGCCAATCAACCAGTCAAACAAGAAAGACCCAGAAGGAACAGACAAATTCTGGGAGGACCTAGAAGATGTTATATCAAAAATTCCTGACAAACACACACTCATTTTGCTTGGAGACTTCAATGCCCAGATTGGCAAAGAAAGGAAATTCCAAAACATCGTTGGAAACTATCCAGCCCACAGACGAACCAACCGAAATGGGGAAAGGCTTATAGAGCTTTGTAAGGCATTCAATCTTGTTCTTAAGTCAACAGCCTTCAAACATCTACCGAGAAAACAAAAGACATGGATATCACCAAATCCTCACTTGGGAGAATTTCAAATAGATCATGTTGCCATTGCACGAAAAGCAACACAAGAGATCCAAAATGTTAAAGTCCTGAGAAGTGCTAACCTTGACTCAGAACACTATCTATCCAAGATCAAAATCAAGCTTCATCCAAGAAACACCAAGAGAGTTAAGATAAAGAAAACTAGCAAATTTGATACAGAAAAGCCGAAAACTAGCGAAGAATTCACCCAGAAACTTCAGTCTTTGGACACAGAAAATTGGGAACAACTGAAACATGCCATTGTTGAAACGGCTGAGGAGACAGTATTGCTAAAGAAACCAAAGAAGCATCCGTGGTGGACTCAAGATTGTGATGAAGCCATAACACAAAGACAAATCGCTTGGCAAAGGTGGAATTCCCTGAAGAATCCAGAAAGATATGAAGACTTTCTGAAGGCTAGGAAACATGCAGCGAAAGTGATCCGCCAAGTAAAGCGCGCATTTGACAAAATCCAACTGACACAGATCGAGCAGGACTTTAATAATAATAATAATAATAATAATACTAGGGATTTCTATAGAACCTTCAAACCCAACCTCACCAAGTACACCCCACCAAGTCTACATTTCCGAGATCACAATGGAAAAGTTGCCCACAACTGCCAAATCTTGGCTAAATATTTTGAATCTCTTCTTAACTGCGAAGAACCAGAATCAGAATTCACTTTTGAAGAATCCAGACATCCCAACCCAGACTCTTCTCCCCCCACAAAAGAGGAAATCAAACAGATAATTACATCATTAAAAAGCACCTGGAGAAGATGCGATAATTGCTGAACTCTGGAAGTCTGCAGGTGAAAAGGCGATCGATAAACTAACTGAGATCATTCGCGAGATCTGGGAAACAGAGAGGATCCCAAATGATTGGACAGCAGCCCTGATTCATCCCCTACATAAGAAAGGTGAGAAAACAGATGTAAACAACTACCGCGGCATCTCCCTTCTCTCAGTAACATAAAAAATTCTTTCCAAAGCCCTTCAAACTCGGGCAGAAGAGCAACTTGATTCACAGTTGGGTGAATACCAAGGAGGCTTTAGAAAAGGACGATCTTGTGCAGAGCAGATCATGAACCTTAAGTCTGTCCTGTCGTACCTAAAATCCAGGAATAGGAATTTTGTAGTTACTTTGTTGACTCCAAAAAGCCTATGACTCCGTAGATCGACACACTCTCCTCCGCATTCTGAAGGAAATGGGCTTAGACAACAAAACGAGAGCTATCATTCAACAGACCTTAACCAGCACTACGTCCAGGGTGAAATTCAGGGGAGAAATTTCGAACGTCTTCGAAATCAAGACTGGTGTTAGGCAAGGGGATGGACTATCACCCCTTCTCTTCAACTGCGTTCTGGAGAAAATCATTCGGGAATGGCGCAAGGAGATGTGCAAGGAAGAGGTTGAGAATGGCCTTAGAATAGGATTTAAGAAAGATGGTCTTATCATAGACTGCCTAGCTTTTGCAGATGACCTAGCGATCTTTTCTGATTCCCTAGATACTGCTGAAAAACAAATTAACCAACTGAGAATCCAAGCAGCAAAAGCTGGCCTCCAAATCTCTTTCCAAAAAATAGAGTTTATAACCAACATCAAGGCAGCTCCCAGAGAGCTCATTGTGGAACAGGGAAAACTCAAGCAGGTGGAAAAGTTTAAGTACTTAGGTGAGTGGATAGTACCTAACAACTCTGAGAAAGAAGCAATCATGTACAGAATCAACAAGATGGAGATGGCATATCAGCTGACTAGGAATGTCTACAACAAAAGATCAGTGTCCATCAACGCCAAGCTTAGGCATTATTGTTCGGTTGTACGCCCGGAAGAACTGTACGCAGCAGAATGCCTTGCAATGAACAGAAAAGGTCTGATGGAGAAGCTAGAAGCTAAAGAAAGAAAAATCCTGAGAAAGATTCTTGGACCAATCAAAGAAAATGGTGAGTACAGGAGACGACACAACAGCGATCTGTACCAGCATATGGAGAGGATAACGGACACGATTCGGAAAAGGAGGATTCATTTTTATGGCCATATAGCACGCATGAGCACACAGAGACAGACCAATAGGATCTTTTCCTACTTTCTTAACAAGAAAACCAAGGGATCCTGCTTTATCGAAGTTGAAAAAGACCTTCAGGAAATAGGAATCACACTCGAAGACATCCAGAAACGTGCTCCTCTCCAGAAAAAGCTCCAGGGATACAAGAGGTTCCAAGAAAGGCCAAAGTTGAAAACAGGCAAGAAGTGGACTGATGAAAGAAAGGAGGCTCACAGAACGAGAATGCGTGAGCACTGGGGAAGAATTAAAACTCAAGGATGCAAACGGTTGAAATAACGTGGTCCATAGCAGGCCGAAACGAAGAAAGAAAGAAGAAAATAATAATAATAATAATAATAATAATAATAATAATAATAATAATATTTTCGGTTACATACACAATTCTAGCCCAATGTCTTCCTGATAGAGCACAACAACAACTAGAACCACAAATCGAAGAATATCAGAATATCGGATCCCTTTGAAATCAAAACGGTAGTGAGAAAAGGAGATGGACCGTCACCTTTACTCGCCAACTGCGTCCTTGAAAATGTGATACAATAATGGCGCAAACAGAAATTGGTCCTCAAAATTCACCAACCAACCACTTTAGGCAGAGCCTAACATTTGCAGACGACCCAGGAATATTAACCCGAAACATTTCAACAGCCCAAAATCAGATTGAACTTCAAATATCTTTTGAAAAGAAAGGATACATGACTTGCAACAAACAAGTACCGAATTTCACGGAGAAAAAATATGGCAAAAATTAAACTTGTATCACAATTTAAATTATTTTGGTGAAACAATTCAGGAAAATGGATTCGAAATAAAAGCCAATGAAATTAGGTGTCGAAAGCTGGAGACTGCATATCGACTAACCCAAACAATAACAAAAATATATCTCCAAGCACAAAATACTAAGACAGTCATTAAACCAGAATGTCCGTACGGATCAGAGACGCTAATTTTGAACAGGAAAGCAGACATTGAAAACATTGTGGAAAAGGATCGCAAAATCAGTAAAATTCTAGGCCCAGAATTCACCGACGGACAATACCAACTTAGAGGCAGTCAGAAAATCAAACAATACACAAATATTCACAGTGACATTAGAAAACACAGGTTAATATTCTATGGACATATTAAAAGAATGCATCCAGACAGACTTACCAAACAAACAGTCGAATCCTATGAAAACAGAAGTAAAGCCGAAACAGATACAATGAAATGGATTGGCGAAATCAAAACCGATTTGAATCAGGCAGAAATTACATCAGAAGATGTCCAAAACAGGTCTTCAGGTCCAAAATTTACAAATGGCAAGTTGACCAAGAGGAAAGACCAAAGAAGAAGACTGGAACAATTTGGTCTGAAGAAAGAAAAGAAGCGCACAGTAAAAGAATGAAGGAAATATGGGCACGAAGGAAGGCAAATGCACGTCTCAAAGTACTTTAATTAGGCCTAATGGGGTTATACGCATAATAATAATAATAATAATAATAATAATAATAATAATATCCCAGTAACTACTTTACGATTTTTGGAGACGTCGAGGTGTATCAATTTTGTACCGCAGTTCTCTTATGTACCATTAAATCGACCGACAAGCTCTGATCCACTTTTGGTGAGACACAATGTTTATGTCTTCTGGTTGACCTGTGTCAGTCCTTCCCTTGGCTTTGACAATATGAAAGTGATTGAGGTTTGAGCGATATTAGTAAAAACATTCTTTATGCAGCTAGTCCCTGCTATGAATGACGTGCGGTGATGCTCATAGGATTGTCGGTGTGTGCAAGGCTTGAGAGACTGCAATACAGTAGCACAATCTGTCTCAGTGAGGAAAGCAACGTGATACTACATCACTCCTCAACTGTCTAGTATACCTCTTCAGTGACGCCTAGGCTATTTATGACAGCTGGTGATCTACCTTCTGGAAAAACATCCAGCCTTCTGGCTGAGGAATGAGATTACATATCAATCTACCAACATGAGGCTGACGTATTTTAGCACCTTTCCTTAGCCTGAGCCGAGATCGAACCCACCAACTTGGGGTCAGAAATTCGGCGTTCTATCAACAGAACCGCTAAGCCCGGCTCAGAAAGATTTGTAGAACAAGAAGCTTCAAGAGAGATCCCATGTTTTAAAAACATTTTAAGTTAAAATGCCATTCTGAATATACGTGCTAGGAGCCATATTTGGAGACTGATATGTAATAGCACCTTCTGCCTCATTGAGGAAAGCAACGGGATACTACCTCACTTCTCAACTCTTTAGTATGCCTTTTCAGCGACTGTGCTCCTGTTTGATTCAATAGTCCTCACACCAACCATATAGACACCGCAAAGCCTCTCATCATCCACATATTGTCTGCCTATCCTCAGCCATATCTTCCCACCAGATCTTCGACGTTAAAACGCTCTCCTCTGGGAGTTCAAGAAAGTAATGAATAATCCCCAATTATCAATACATGGCGACATCGCTGATGTCCATCCGAATCGTTTAAGGTCTCGAAATCCACCAATAAGAACTGCAATGGAATTGAACAATACCAACTTCAATATAACTAAAGAATGGCAGGGAAGACAAGATACTTGGTCTGAGTCAATTCTGCCATAAACTGGTTCGACTCTGCCACCTGGATTTGATGCTTCCTCGTAAAACCTGGTCTCCACTTAACAGGATACGATTGGGCCATGGTAACTGCGCAGATTTTCATTACAAATCGAAATGAATTTCTAAACCTAACTGCGATTGTGGTGCCTCCAAGCAGACTCTCCAATATATTATCACCGAGTGTCCAAAATCAAAGCACAGTGGCGACATTAGTGATTTTGCTCATGCGTTTCTAGAGACAATTAGTTACATAAACAACCTGTACATAAAGATATAGCTTGCTTTCTAAAATCATGTACGTATGTATTGTGTCTGCAAAGCCATACGCTAAATAAATAAATAAATAAATAAATAAATAAATAAATAAATAAATAAATACGTAAATAAATAAATAAATAAATGACGCCTAGGCTATTTATGACAGCTTACATGACCTTCATGACAGCACAGTCTTAAAGTAGAAAGCTTTTACCGGCACATGCCACTCACACACTCATTCTACGACACAAGAAACATATAGCTTTCACTATTAACAACAAGGATATTAATGTTCCGAACTACAGTCAACCAACTAATACAGAACTGAAAGGCACATGTTCCCAAGGTTCACTAAGAAGTCGAGATAAAGCTGTATCACATATAGCCGCAAACGTTTCAGGTTTGAACACATCTGTATGGTGAAATAAAATGCTACGAGTTACTTGATTTTCGATGTGAACCATGGTTTTTGAGCTGCAATGTGAAAATGTATCCGCGAATTATGTCATCATACTGTTTTCTGTAATGACCGCAGAATAGTAATAAATTTAAAGACGTATTTATATCAAAAAGGGCCATAGCATTATAGCTCTGAGCCGGGCTGAGTGGCGCCGACGGTTGAGGCGCTGTCCTTCTGACCGCAACTTGGCACGTTCGATCCTGGCACAGTCCGGTGGTATTTGAAGGTGCTCAATTACGTCAGCCTCGTGTCGGTAGATTCACTTGCTAATGCAAGGGGTGCATTAGACCGGTAGTGCTGAGTAACATGTTGCGAGCGACCGTCCGGTTGTTATCTCTTCATATTCTGACGTAACCTGCCCGCTGGCAGTAGTGCCCCGGTGAAAATCAGTTGGTAGACATCCCATTCATCATTTGTGCATGCGGGATATTTAAAAGTTAAAAGTACGGCGCTAGCGAGCCGCCTGGTATAATGTATGTGCGTTTGTGCCACAACTCCTCCTAAACCACGGGACTGATTTCAACCAAATTTGGTACACATATTACTCACTATCAGGAGGCGCTGGCCTTCTGAACCCAACTTAGCAGGTTCCATCCTGGCTCAGTCCGGTGGTATCTGAAGGTGCGCAAATGCGTCAGCCTCGTGTCGGTGGGTTTACTGACACGTAGAAGAACTCCTGGGGGACTAAATTGCGGTATTTCGGAGTCTCTGAAAACCGTAAAAGTAGATAGTGAGACATAAAGCCAATAATATTTTCCTCTAAACCACCCCCAGGGATGTCAGGGGCGTTTTACCTGCACAGTACTTTTTTTCCAGATAGTAAGTCATTTTGGACATTTTCTTTTTCACCCCTTCTCACCCCCATGCATGGACGTCACCGGCATATGGACTATTATTATCCATCTCAGCGACCCCGAAAAGTATGGATTCTATATTAATATTGGTCTTTTTCTATTATTTTTACATTTCATCCCCTTGCCAACTGCGGGGACATAGGAGTGGCAGGAGTGTGTTATCCCCAAAGTATGCTGGAGTATACACAACATACATCCATAATCTCAGTCTTTTTAGACATTATTTTTCACCTCTTCTAACGCCTATTTGATTGGGGATGAACACTGAATTAAACGGCATCCAAAGTGTCACAGTGCATCTCAGCAACCCTGAAAACTATGGTTTCAACAGTAATATCAGTCGATTTCGATTTTTATATTTCACCCCCTTCCCTAGGGGTGCTAGGGTTGTCCTGCCCACATAGTAATTTTTCCAGAAGGTAAGTCATATTTGTACCAGCTTTGGTTGAGAACTATGCTGGAACACACATACTTGCATCCATAATGTCTCATTTTGGACATTTTCTTTTTCACCCCTTCTCACCCCCATGCCAATGGGGGCTAAACTTGGACTTCTGGACATACGGGGTGTCACCTTTCATCTCAGCGACCTCGGAAGCTATGTTTCGGATTATTTTTATATGGTACCCCTTCAACATCCCCACCCCTAAGGGTTAGGGGTGGCTTACTCCCACATTATTTTAATAATAATAATAATAATAATAATATTAATGTCACTTGCTTTA